>NW_020170416.1:384249-411544 GCF_000524195.1 Echinococcus granulosus | reverse complement strand
CGCATTGGCCATAAAACAGTTTGCTTTGACCGTCCCTACAAATGGCAATGAGCTGCTCCGTGATCCGAACCACGATAGAGCAGGTGGAAATGCTAACGGAGGAACGTCACTTGCTTTTGATTCCCTTCTCCCTCCCCTTTAGAGGTAGTTAATTGGAGTGAGAAGCCCAGACCGGATATGAGATCTTAAACTTTAAGTGAGGTGATACCAGGCTAATGGATAAAGGGTGAGCCAGAATGGACGTGTTAGATCCTAAACCCAGCACTGCCTAGCCATTTTAAAGGATAAAGTTGGTAGGGTGCTAGACAGCCTGAGTGAAACGCTGAGATATGGAAAATAAACTCTTTTAAAGGAAATCACTCCAAGAGAGACCGGTGAGTCTTAAGATTGCGTGCCAGAATGGCATTCGTATTAGATTGGGAGGCCTCTTCAGTCTCCCAGGACTCAGTCTTCAAAGCTATGGCATAGAGCTCTTTTGATGGTACTACCCATGCTGCTGGACTCCCGGGCCCTTCATGCATCGATGATAAAGCCACTTTTAGGGTCCTATGGCTTCAGGGGTGACGCGGGGTGTTAAATTGGTGGCAGGATTAGTAAACCCACTACAAATAAACAGCAATAATCCAGTTTCATTCAACTGGATGCTACGCCCAAAAGTGCATTGTTGCCGACTGAATTTGGAAGCATTCATAAAAGGAAGTTATTAAAACCGCATCCACTTTTGCAACTGCTCCAACCTTGACAGGGTGCATGGTGGTTACTAAATAAACTAGTCCCACGTCTCCAAGTTGCGAGAATCGGAGAATGAACCAAACGGAGGGCACTGGGAAACGTTAAAAAGATTGAACAAAAATATGACGTTCCATTATGCTGCTAGTACCCCAGAACCCACATCTCTCTGTCGGTAATGGGACAGTGTGCTTAGGGGATGGCTGGAGCAACTTCTAGGGGCAAAAAAACTACGTCTCAACACAAGTCAGATGGGGAATTTCAACAACATCAGAGGCGCCAACTACCAGCGGCAACAACAACAATCAGCCCGACTTAACTTGACTCATGTTTGGGGGGTGGTGGATGGAGGGCAACTATCCAATGGGTGCTCAGTATTAGTCGGTACAACGACAGGCGAGACACATCCGATGATTTGATGGAAAGCTGGATTATCCCCATTGAGGACGAAAACCCCACTGCTTGAGCTGTGAAGGCAGTCCACTAATAATCGGGAAGGAAGATCAGGAAGTGCCTCCAAACCTAAAAGCAGCCATTAGAATGGAGCGCTCCCCTGCCCGGGACAATCGTCTAAAAGAGAAGTAGCAAAAAATTCGGCGCTCTAGGTCATCTCCCAACTATTTTTTAATCAACTTCCGTATTCAAATTCGACTCTTTAGCAGCACAGTTGCCAACCCCCAACAACACGTTTTGAAGTCAGTCGTCATTGTCAGTCAGACTCTTGATGACAGGGACGAGCTGCCCTCTCCACGCCTTCTCTAACACCGTCCTACCAAGTGTTTGCAGTAAACAGCTGTCAAGAGCCTTTCGACGGGTCGCAGCATCCTTCAATTTATCTGAGAAAATAAAAAGGGGCAGTAGTTATTTGTCCTAGCATCATGTATCTGACAAATAGGCGGACCGCGCAGTTTTGGACAGGTGTCGCCACCTTTGAGGTGAATATGGCTAAAGAACCTCTATTGCACAGGGTATTGCATACAGAAAGTCTCCGTCGGCCGGCACGACAGCTCAATGAGTGTGAGGGACAAGGCTCTGCATGAATGAGGTGCAAAGCTCGCAAGTGACCGCAACGCTAGTGTGAAGAGTGGCGAGTGTTTCCAATATCCACCCATCTACAACCACGACCATGAGAAATGACGGAGGAATGGCAGAACGGATTCATGAAGCTGGAGGAATAATGGTTGTAGAAGCTGCACGAAAGCTGATTTTGTGAGTCTGATCCGCCTAAGCCCAAATTTATGACGGCCTCAAGTCGACTGGAGTAGACGTGCAGCTGCGCGGTTGCCGATAGAGGCAAAAAGATCATTGCAGATACCGTCTCAGTACCTAACTAGGTCAATCGAAGCAGATGATGGAATCCACTCAAAAGAATAAAGATGGGGAAGAAGAGAAACTACTACTGCTGGAAAGAATGGTACCAGTTCTAAGGATGGGGGCAACTCAAACCAAGTCATATCAACCTATCAATAGGTGTAACAGAGACCAAAAGGGTAGGAGTGACAAGAGTAGGGTAGTGAACCTATTGCTACCTCTACATCTGACTGAGAGAATGGCCTTTCACCGAAGTAGTTATGCCTGACACCACAAGGACGCGCCCACCCATCCACGCACACACACAATCGTAGAGATACCTGAGGTGAGTTGGTTACATACGTAGCCTGCCCTCTCGCGCCCTGGCCTCCGCCTGTCCATCTACTGTCGCGCCACGCAAGCACGGGTAGCCCGTGGACAGGCAACTAACTAGTCAACCTGCCGACCAATGGGAAATTCGGGGTGCGGACGCACGCACACGTGGACGCACAGGCACAATGAAAGTGATTTTGGCCGGTGGCCAAAATTGCAAGTAAACAGGAGCATATGCACGTGTGTGTTTAGGGGCATGTGCACTGATGTCATCACCATCACTACCCCAAATGGCTTTCATCTCGGCTACCACCGCAAGGTGGGGGAGAGTGCGGTGGGGTATGAGGTGGGGAGAGACGGCAAGGAGGGAGAGTAGAAGAGATGTTAATTTGCGGCATAAACGAAAGTGACGACACGGGACGATGCGGGGCGGTTAAAAAGAGGCTGTTGAGATGGTGGAGAGAAGATTGGCTTTGGCCGAAGGGGGGCAGGGCAGGGCGGGACAGAGGGGGTCACCACGCGCCAAAAATACACTGAGGTGGAAAAAGGAGAAGAGGAAAAGAAGGACGGCGGTGGTCGAATATGGGTGGAAAGGTATTCAGTATAGGCAGAGATTTGTAACATATTAATACAGGAAAAAAGGGACCTAGTTGAATAAAGCTGACTGCAAAGATACACTGGCTTCAAGCAAAATTGTAGACCTCGTTGGAGGCAAAATTTGAGGAAACCGTGAAAAATTTCTCAAGTCTGGCCTCAGATTTACTTATAAAGATTCCATCGCCCAGTCCCCCTTGTCAATGGATGGAAATCAGATTAGGTCACTGACCTACAAAAGGTTACTCCACTAACTTAAAATCAACTTCAGGATGATTGTGAAAGGGGAAATGTTTTTTGATCCAGTTTTGAAAGTTCAGGCAGAAGTTTTGGTTAGGTGGATTGAAGTTAAGTCTCATCGTTACCTTCCAACACTCAGCGGCTTCATGATCAAACTTGCTCTTCACAGTTTGTCGATATCGGAACGGACGCATCTTCTTCCAATCTAATCGAAATACGACGAAGCGAGGTGAGGTGGAGAGAATGGGTGGTTGCAAGGAGTGAAGTGACTTGAAGGAGGGGGGGGGGGGAAGGGAGGTGGAAGGAGAGGAGATGCCAGTTTGTGGCAGAGGCAGTGGCGTTGACTACGACGACACAAGGCGATTGTAAACAGTTAGCTGATGCGAGGAAAGAGTTGAGCTCAGAAAGAATTACTTACGCGCCGACAGTTAACCATTTGAGACTGAGCAAAAAAAGGAGGACCGGTGATGGCTGAAGATCGCTCAGACCAACAATATCAAAATCCGACAAGGACCTATACTTCCTGGTGTCTCCACACGATAATATCCACTTGCTTTGCAAGAAATCCGGACAAAATTGGTCTGCAATCTAATCCCAATTCCATTCACGATTCTAGGATCCACAAAGAAGTCCAAACAGTTGCAGGTGTTGGTATCAATGACTTCAACGAGTCACATGGCGATAAAAATAAATCTTACTTCACTGATGATGGGTCTCCGGTTTCGAGGAAGCACGCCTTTTTCCACTATCACCGAAAGAAGGGAATCCGCTATTCCGAAAAGTGGCTGAATGTGTTTCCTGTTCCCGAGCGAGGAGTAAAATGGGGGAAGGTACTTAAATGGCCATTACTCCCTCTACAATCCACCTCCGCATTCGTGGCGTTGTCATAAAAGACCAGACAGTAGACAATGGGCGGTCAAATCAAAGGCGGGGCTTGGGCAAATAGGAGGTGGAGATGATGCAGATCTGACGCAAGATCCTGATAACTATCAGGATAAAGGAATGAGGAGATACGTCTTCTTTTCCCTAACCAAAATCGGTCTTTCAGTGAATTGATATTTTTTTTTCTAAATGGAGATCCTCCACCAACGCGTTAGAAGAAGTGGAAGCTAACCCAAAATCCTCACGTTTCCATTTAATAAGAAAAAAGACAATGTCTCTTTAGGTACCGTGACTAGATTTTTGAACAAAGGTCTTCTTTGGTGACGAGGCACGGCGTCGCCACCCTCCCTCAAAAGATCCGACTTTCCATTTGACTGCATGAATCAGTCATGAGGAAGCGTCAAAAAATGCGGAGAGTAGGGAGGAGAACAAGCATCTATTCACAGGATTCAGCAAAATCGGTTTTATTGTTATATCTATAGCAACCACCAAATACGGTTAAACCCAAATTGTGAGAGAAAAGTGGTCGAGAAGTGTAAGAGAGTCTTCAAATCAACTCATTTTGAATGCTAGCACAGCAGTAGGTAATAAGGGAAGTAAGAGACTGCATGAGACAGATTGAAAAAGAGTAAACACTTCAGCCAGGAAGCTCTACTTGATACAAAAAGGATGACAACTTGCTCCTACAATAAATCATTTCCACTAAAATAGGTCATGTTGACATTTCAAACAACAGGTGGAATCGACACAACTTCAAAGGTCGCATTCGGCCAGTAAACGCAATAATAACTCGAAATGCCGCATCAACTGGGAGGTTTCAGGAGGGAATCCGGACATCGACTCTGATCCTAACCTACCACCAAGCTATTCCTGCACAGAGTGGCCGAAGAATATTCAGCAAGAAAGACCTCACCTCTGGATGATATTAGAAAGGAAAAGTTTCTCACCTGATAAGGGGTAGGGATAATCGAAATACATTGAATGTTTGTTTAAACCGCTGGTTCGGATTAGCGGGCACTTGAGGGGCTCCGCCTTTGGGCTTCTACTAGGTGAGATAGCCTCCAGGCCATGTCCGTAGCTTCCCCTAACCGTTCCGGTCTCTGACGATACACAGTCTGCCCTTGCATTATGTCCCCTTTCGTCTTCAGAGAAGCCTCGGGGCACTACATTGGTGGCAGCGGGAAGCAAACCCGACCCTAGGAGGCATCTATCCTGACTTCCACTGCTAGGTGATAGACTTTGGCGTGAAGGAAGAAGTGCATATGCTATGGATAGGCAAGTCGGTGACGACCCATGACAGAAGGGTTGAAAATGAAGCCCACCTTCGGTAACTACCCCAGTCTCGTGGTCTGCAGGAAAGCTACTAACAAGTGAAATGACACTAGCCATGAACTATCTGAAAATAGTCCTTACGGAGCTGTAGACCGTACCTGGAAAACGCAATACCTCCTCCACTTCTCTGATAGACGGATGGAGCCCTGATAGATGCGCCCAGGCAGCATTGAAGCGTGAACAAAGCGGCCAGGAGGAATGGACGCAAAACCTTACACCCATGGAACTATGGCAGATCCCGTCTTTTGTTCCATAACTGCTTTCAGGCCGATGTGCCTACGACTAGCGATGGACACGCGTGACGGTCAGCACATTCACTCTTCCCTACAATCCAGTGCCCAAGCAAATCCAGTTAAATTGCCAAGAGGGATTGGTGACATTGCTATCAAGTACCTCCTCAGTTGCATGGAAATCCGACGACCAGCACAATTGGTTCGTGGAGGCTTCTTCTTACAGCACCAATTACGCTGTGGTGGCCGACGCGGAAGGTTGATCAAGGGGAGCGACGGGGGCAACGCTCAAATGAAGAGGGAAGGAGCTATGCTTCGTGGACCTCCGGGCTATGACAATAGCCCCGCAGCCCTTCTATACCCCGGCAAAACATATTCTGCCCCAGTATTACGTCTTCATTCGGCTTCAAGGAAGTCTCGGTGCGCTACATAATAACCTAGGCACTGTTAAATGGATTCATGAGTAAATGAAAACTACAAATTCACACAGAATAAACGGAGTCCACCAACACCTTGTAGATCTTGACCATAAAAAAGTAACCCAGAAGTGTAGGCAGCTGAGAAAGTGGCCGAGATTTCTTGGAACAAAATCGTACGCTTGTATGCGGATTTGCATCCAGTGTGCACCTTCTTTAATTAGCTTCGTCCCTGCGGTAAGCAGAAATGTCAAACTTTTTTAAAAAAGTGCAATTCTAGGCACGAAACGAGGTTAGTTCCAATTATTTGGAGGATTTAAGCGTAGGATACTTCATTCCTATCCTGGCGATAAAGACAAGCAGCTTAGACGATTCTTGGATCCAAATCCAGCAACGCCAATTCTAGCAAACCACGTAGATCAAATTGACACAGCCTACAGGAGTAGATACCAAAGCACCTAACAGAGTCGACAAAGATCAAAAGCCGCCTTTCAGTTGAATGTGGTGATACAAAAAAAATTAGCCGCACATTAACGCAAAAACTGACATACCCTAATGACAGGATGAAGTCATCAGATAAAAGTCCACGCCAGAGAGTTGATGATAGGTACAGTAACGAGAAAAATGCCGAGAGGTGGCACGATTGTGTACACAGGTGTAGTTAAAATGTACCATTCCCGTTATTGTTTGATAAAACGGGAAATGCACCAATCAAAAGCCGAGGAATCCTCACTGACTCATCTGCCCTGCACGCGCGTCGTATCAGCCAGAACACACGCGCGAGGCGGTTACTAAATTTGCCCAAGTACTGCTTATCGGACACGCGGAATCATGACTTACCCGCCCTCACTCCTCTCCCTTCAACAGTGAGAAGGTGTATTAAGAAGGAACTTTCTTTTTACAAAGGATCTATGGTTGAAAAGATTCTTTTTTTTTCGCTCCTGAAAACTATTTACACGGAGTTGATTGGTCATCGATGAAGAAAAAGGTGAATCTTGTCATCCCGGACAGATAGTCACCAATCAATTGGTAAGTTGGAAGACGAATTCAACACCTTCAAAATGTCAGATATTAGTCACTCCAAGGGTATCGTTTTCCTGATTCACACGGACCCGCTAAACTCCTCTCGGTGAGTGAACCGATATTGGGTGATGTGCAAGGGTCTCTCCTGTGTTCACGTCTGAAAAGATAAGCCCTCATGAAACCACTTCCTTTGTGAAGTCCCAGGAGGCCTTATGGGCCACTGTATGAGCACAAAAAGGTCACTTTTCAAGTATAAAAATTAGCTAAGTAGTTTTAGGACATCCTTTCGACATCGGGCTAGATGATATGATTCCATCGTGAAAATTTTGCCTCAGAGATCGATTCAAGGGAGGGTCAGGTCTTCTTTAAAACCGATTTTGTGCAGGTAGTGACCCGGGGACGTACTTGACTGGGATTTGAGGCTGTCATGAAACAGGACAGATGTGGACCCAGCATTCAATGGTTACTTTTCTCCATTTTCCAAAACAGCTATGGAGCCGGACACCCAGAGCATCCTTACTTTGACATACCCAATAGCTTGACCATGTTCAAACCCTATCCCTCTTGCGGAAAAACTGATCCACGATAGATTCAAAACCATCTCAACTCCACAGTGTGACAATGCATACTAGATGGGAATAGCAGTCGGCCTACTCAAACAACGCCAGCTACTACTCCTCCCTCTCAGCTTTCCATTATTTTGATAACCCTTTCAAGCATTCGTGTCCTTAATCACTTCCGTGGCCCTTTCTTCAACTCTTACAGTCGTGGATGAAGCCGACTCTTCTAGAAGGAATTTAATCACCATAATGTCCAGCTAATGAAGAAGAAGATTAATTTAGGCCCCCATGAGGCGCATTAGGGGACGCTGTCCCTCACTCTTTGGTTCAATTCATGTAACACGGGTTGCGCGACAAGTGTCAAGGTGACATCTCATGCCAAGCCAAAAGGGCATCTGGTTGACGCGATGGAGGTAGCCCCATGGGAAGCTCACACACAATCAACTGCCAACTCTCCTTTTCTAACGGAATGGAAAGACTTTTTTGATAGACCTCCGTGATCAGACTACTTCTGAAAGGGGAAGGGGAAGGTCTATGGAAACCCCATCAATTTTGTATTCGATCACAGAATCCACCCAACTGAAGAAGGGACATGACTATTGTCAATCGCAAGGCTCTTCCTCTATTTTCAAAACCTACCCCAGACGCATCTTCAAACCGCACGAATTGAGTGGGCCAACACACTTACCAGGCCTGACACCCACTCCACATAAGACCTGTCAAAGTGGTCGGATGAGACAGGAGGTACTGTTCAACAGGTCAAAAAATGCCCCCATCTATCAATAGTGTGACCGGTGAAGTCCCTCCACAGACTACTTTCATCACTACTACCACCACCACTACATTATATGGATTGTTTTGAAAATCAAATTAAAGGGATCGGAGGAGCTGGATGGTTAAGGAGAAAGAGAACTCAGTTCCAGGGGTTGCCTGCCAATCCTACTCTTGCGAAAGTCCTTCAACAATGCGTAAAAGCATCAACGAATGGCCAAAATGAGACTCACCCTGAGCTGTTTCACTGTCACGAATCATGAAGGTGCCAGGAGTGTTGCTGTTCAACAAAAGAAGACGTTCAGAGTCCTTCCGCGAGATCTTCGGTATGTACCACCTGGAGAAGAACAAAGGAGTGAAATCAGCCGGATTTGGCTCCGTTTGTGGATTTGGATCAGGGATCGGATGACTGACAGATCGGTAGGTACTATCATGAAGGCGTGTTAGTTTGAAGGAAGGCTAGAGAATTTAGAAACACCACGACAGCTTCCTTTCTAATTCCACAATATCTAGTTGATGTCTTGAAGACGATTTTACAGAAAAGTATAGAGCATTGAGGAAGGATGAAAGAGGAAATGAAACGAGGATACAAGAAGTTTGAGGACAGGAAATGACCCAGCGGAATTTAACGAAAATAAAAACAGGAGTGATTGAAGAATTTTGCGAGGGCCCTTGAAACAAGAACGTGATTCTCGCAATGTAACTTTGTAACATCTTGAAGTTATCAGAACTCCGCCCAGAAAAATGAGGAACCACGTTGTTTTAAGTGGAAAAAAATTCCATCTACATCTAACAAAGCCATTTCATGAGAGTTCGAGAATGCTTCTACGATGTTGCCAATGGGAGGCTGTTGGATAGGCCGATGGACCTAGAACTACCTGAACAAAGATGTGATTTGGCAAGCTCTAAGATACATCTAAAACAGGAATAAAGACCTCTGAACTTCAATTGTGCATCTACAGAAGTGACAAGTACTACGACCCGGATTGGAAAAGAGCTCCTCTGCCCGAAGCTGCAAAGAAGACGCCAATTGTGGAGTGCAGGCCTCCCATGAAAGCAAAAGTTTAAAACTTGAATGCGCTAAGACAGGACACGGTGGATTGAGACGGAGAAAACGAGCCAGAACCAAACAGCTAACGAGTCGATGGAAAAGCTTAAAGGTGGTCTCAATACTGGTGTGACGCAGGCAGAGCACCTCAGATGTCTAGTGAACTCCACCAACGGGCACGGGGAATGAAGAAGCGCAAACATGAGTCCCAAGAACGGGAGATGTTTCAGTAGGACCGAATGCAAAGATTTCCATCTGTCCACGCTTGAACTCTTGACAACCACAAACTTGGCAAAGTTGGAAGCAGATAACTACCCAATTAACCGACAGGGAGGTACGAACATTTGCTGCCAACATTCAACACTCATTTGTCAAGAAACTAAAAAAAGCATGGAAGCTCAGCCTTCAGAAGTGGGGTCAATAACTCCATTGTTTTATCCCCAATTTTAACATCGAATAGAACACCCCAATAATAATTATGGGGCCACGCCCAGAAGGATCATTCTAGGTATGGGGGATACAGGCTTGAACATGTCATTTGACCTGGAAGTCTAAACGACTTATAGACCCAATGGAGAGCAAGATATCTATCTTCTGGATTTACCCCCTAGAATGTGTCTGACGAGAAGAAAAAAGGGAAAAACAAATGAGATAGATTTTCTTGACTTACTCTTCGGCCTCAAGAGAACCCGCCACAGCAATGTAGGAGGATGGAACGTAACCCTTCTCGGAGGTTCTGCAGTGTTCCACGAACCACCACTCGGCGTCACTGAAGGGATAACAACAAACTCACTCAAGAGACAACGAAATGTTGTCAACTACGCTTTAAGAAGCACGATTGTCCAACTTTGGGAAGGAAGAAAGCAAGGAAGAGGAAGGAAGGGGGGAACTACCTACCTCTGGGGGATTTGGATGTTCCCAATAATTAGTTTCCATCATTTCTGATGGAATTATTTCCTTACCTAACAATCAGAATATTTCACAACAAAAATGCAGATTCTTACGACATTTCAACAACATTTTGGCCTGAGAAAAAAAGCAACTTCTAGTGTGTGCCATTAGAACTTCAGGAGCTCAAACGATCATTCTATAATTTTTTGGCACAATCTAAATAGCGAATGCCATTGAGCATCCAATTTCAGCGTTAATTCGAAACACGGAGGAGGTTTCTGCCATGAGAGCTGGGTACAAAAACTTCCTACCCAGTTTCTCCCTTGGGTAGTTTTTAAGGGAATAGGATCATAAAACATCCCAAAAATTAGGAATTTAATGCCGAATCGCTCTACGTGGGTGATCACCTCACAGACAGGAGAGGTAGCAGACAAAGGGCGGCAGGAGGTGGGGTGACCCAACTATGCACCTTAGAAGTGAAAAATGCAATTTTTTTTCTGACGCAATTTTGATTACCAAGCGACCGTCCAGAAGAGTCGTAATGTGTCCAGAGAAATGATAGCCCACTAACTGTGATCCAAAAAGCAACAGTTAAAACGCCTACGATCATCCGCTTTCCATTCAAGATTGAGTGAAATTGCCAATCCAGTTTTATCTTGCCGCAGAGAGCCCTGAAAAGTTGTCCATAAACCAATGTCCCAAAGCTCTAATAGACGACACTTTGAAAACAACCTGCACCTTTTCCGCAGAGTTGGGAGTTGCTGAGTTTTGCGCTGAGTTGCGGATCACCAGTGTTCCATAAAGACCAGCTGGATCCTGTCACGGTTCAGAAGGCATTTCAACACCAACTTATTTTGAGAAAGAGCTACCTGCTGAAAGCGTTTTAAAAGCGCTCAAGGTTAAAACGATCCACCCCAAACTGTCAAATGAAACCACCAGCGATACTTTCAATTATAAAACGTTTTTAACCACCAACTCATCTCTATCGCGTTCAATCCCCATTTGTTGTTGTGTAAAAGGTCAGGTCATTAGGCATGAACCGTCCGATCTTTTCTCCAAGATAAATGGTCATTTCTACATTAAAATGGTTTCCGCCACCGGCCAACGATGCTGTAGACGCAGTGTGAATAAACAGAAAGGAAGACAAAGACAACCCAGTTTTACCTCTTAGAAACCTAAGCGCCAAATTTATGTCCTACGCGACCTCAGTTACAAGGAAACTGTTGTGAACAAGGAGCGGAATTAAGATGCCTCTAAACCAAAGTTTTACATTCCAAACAAATTACTTCTAATCAGAAAATTAAGGCTGTTGAAATGTGACAAATTACAATGCTTTTTAGGAAAAAAGGTAAAAAGCATTATAAAACTTGCCACCGAAAAGTGTGGTATGTTCTCCGCATCTTTTGGAGCCACAGTTGCATCGTTTGATGACGCTCTTAACGTCTAATTCTTCGCCACCACTGTAACAGTACTACTATTTGCAGATCTATCATGTTAAGCAACAAATATGGAAAAATTTCAGGAAAAAATTGGTGAATAAACTGTTGCTCTAAACATTTATTAAAAAAACTCGTCACCAACAGGGTAGGGAGGAAAAAGCAAATAAAAATTGGCGTCTGATGTTTTAGGTTAACTAAAGATAAGAGTGAACCACCGTCCAGATCGAAAGGTAAACACTGTTGAAATAGTCCGCGATGTTTGTAGGAAGAAAACAAAGCAGACAACAGACCTACCAAGTAGATGTTTACCGCAGTGACCACAGCGGTACCCATGAAATTGAAGTGTGTTGTCTAGACCCATCTTATCAAGCTATTACCAGAGGTCTAAACCTACAGACCCCCAGCACTGCCCTTATGATATTTTTCCGATTCACATTGTTCAAGTTTGAAAATACTTCGGTAAACTTATGAAGAAAACAGAACCCTCAACCACAACTGGAGTTTTTCATACTTTCAACCTGTTGGAAAAAACGCCGCAGTACAATGAAAATAGTGCAACGACTTGTCTTCTCTTATTCTTAATGAAACTGTAAATATCAGCATATGTCGCATCTAGCAGATAGGCCTTCGATAATAATGAAAATACAGCTTTTTGCAGACCCACATTCTACATAATGAGTAAGCCAACATGTTCCAAGAAGATATAGCAAAATTTGAGGTACTTTACAGTGTAGAAACTAACCTGTCATTAAGAGTTAGCATAGAGTCTCCCTTCCTCAACGAGATCTCTTCATCTGTCCTCGCATTGTAGTCAAAAATTGCAACCAGACGATTCGACAACTCGGAAGGATTAGATTGCGGATCAGCAAACGGATGTCGCGCCGCGCTGCGCGTATCAATCGATGCGCCGATGCTTGCTCGGTGAAACCGTTCGGTTACATCGTCCCGCGGCGTACGCGGAGAATTACGGAATTCAACGCTGCGCTTGAAGTGCGACTCTGATTCTAAATTACGAGTGGTCATGGCTGGGGAGTAGGGAATGGAGTTTTTAGGCGTACCACCGTTGCCATTAGCACGGGGTAAGGAGTGAGAACGGGAACTGTGACTGGAGAGCAGGCTACTAGGGACGCGTTGCGCAATAGAGACGAGAGGGGGATGAAATTGGGGACAGGCAGAAGAAACACAAGGTGCGCAGGTCACAGCTACAGGCCGGTTGGAAGAAAAGGCAATGGGTGAGTCATGGGAGGGGAAGATGTTCACTTTATCCCTAGAATCCGCGTGGTAACCCGTGAAGACTTGACGGGATTTGGGGGGAGGTGTGCTAGTGAAACTGAAGGGATAAGGCTCATTGTCCACGATATTGGAGATGGGTTCCAAGCACAAGGTGTCAGGTGATCCGTTGGGAAGGTTACCCGAGAGAGGTCGGGGAGGTAGGGGACGTTCGGTGTGGGGGGTGATCGGGTGGTGTTCTTCCGCTCCCATGGTTCTCTGGCACTTATTCATGCAGTTGCCCATGTCTTGAGTCAGGCAACATTTGTGAAAGAAGAAAAGGAGTAAAAATAGCTAGTGAATGAGGAACAAAATCCCAGTAAGAGCCAGCATGAACCCAACCCACACGCGCAAAGTGCCGCCGCTACCGTCGAAAACGCTCCAACAAAGAAGAGACTTAAAACAATTTTTCAAGGTTATCAAGCACATTTTAAAACATCACATTATACTCCAAAATTAAAGAGATTAGTTGTGCTTTTGTTAAACAATTCACTGCACACAATATATACTAGTGATATTATTGGTGGATGGATGGTAGCATCGAAAGCTTTTATTTAACTGCAGCCACAAGTAAAATTACTTGGATCTAATCCTCTTAAATGGCTAAGATGGGGTGTTTTGGTTACTATTGCAAAAAAGTTGGGATTATTTGCAACTGTTTTTAAAACATGGCATTGAAATAGGTCATACGTTACATTCGCATTTGCCGTAAGGTTCAGCACACACTGGGAACCCCAGATGATCACAATCGGACTATTTTAATTCTGTTTAATTCTGTTTAATTCTGGCTGGATTTGCACCTTAATAAGTAATGCCACAAGTATTTTTCGACCACAGCACCACAGATCATTTCTATTTTTTTTTGGATTACTTTGTTGAATAAACCCATCAATGGAAGCCAATTTTGCACCACGAGAGGCCAATTACTCGGAATGGTTTAATAATTCTAATTTAGTGCTGCCTTGTGACCGTGTATCTACTTTAAGTTATTGCCTAGATCTCGTGTGACGGTTGTGGATCTGGGAATGGACCATTGTCTATATCCGTGGGATCCTTCATCCAGAATTAGAAAAGTTTAACTTATAACAATTTTTAAATGACCACAAAATTAGGAGTTCTATGATGTACAGCAGGATAAACTCGAATATTGCACCATCACAATTCCAGACCCAAATAACGGTAGGAAAGTAATACATTATTTTCACTTGGCCAGTTTTCATATGGAATGCCCGAATAAATGGTCCGGTAAGAGGGGTAGACATTAAAAGCCAATCTGCTTTAGCCCGATTCCCCTTACGAAGGAGGAAGGTTCATATTGGCCATCAGATTTCCTGAAGATTTTCCTCGGAGCCCACCTGCAGTAATTTTCGAGACCTCAATTTTCCATCCAAATATCACAGAATATGGAGAGATTTGCCTTGACATACTGCGAAATGGTTGGACTCCTCGAATTACTATAGCGAAGAGTAGGTTTTGGGTTCCAAGTGTGAGTTCACCTTTCCTAGTAGTCCTGTCTATTCTTTCACTGATGGCCTTTCCTATGGCTGAGAACGCAGTAAATCCACAGATTGCAATTATGATGGAAAACTCAAGAACAAAATTTGAGACAATGGCTCGGGAGTGGACCATTAGGTATGCGTGGTTCGCGGAGAGCCGTCCAGAGCAATCAACTCCTTCTGCCTCAGCAAATTCGGAGAAGGGAAAAAAGAGTAAAGAGAGCAAGAAAAGTGGGTCGGACAATAAAAGCAAGGGATTTAAGGTTTCCAAAAAGGACAAAAAATAATGTGCCGCTGTTTGTAGCTTTTGGATAAACCTCCATGGCTGTGGGGAGGGATATCCATTTGACCAAAATACTCAGTTCTTTTATATTAAGAATCTATTAAGCTTGTGGAAAAATAGACTTATTTTTGCTTTGCTTTCTCCCCTTTACCCAAGTCAGTAAGAAAAGAGACCTGGATGCGGAAAGATTTTATTTGGGTTCAAGGGGATGACAACCTAGGGTTTTTGAGTTTTATTCGCAAAGGTTAAAGATGAACATTATTTAATGCATTTAAATTGGGTTTTTGTGCTCACAGACGTGGGTCAGTCGTGCCACAGTATCATAGACCATGGATGACTCGTGCGTGATCAAACGATCGAAGTACAGCAACGACTCAGGTACTAGCCGCCTGCATATCAGTCCTCCGTAACGGAGTGTAAGCTCTGTCTACGATCCATAGCAGCAGCTCCACTTGCACTGGCATTGCCAAATGGTGTTGGGTTTGTGTACACTTCTGCTGCAATAATTAAAATTTGGGAATTGTTGCGCGATGGATTGAGCTTGGCAACTTACAGTAATTATTTCTGTCAGAAAAGATAATTGTTAAACAGGAGAAACCAGAAAATCATTTATTCTATGAAAACTGTGGTTTAAAAGATGAAAAGATGCAATTTTACGCTAAAAAACCTGGCCAGCAATAATACATTATTAAGTACTTTCTTAATAAGGCTTCCTCAAATCCTCAGAATCTCTTGCTTGGATGCTTATGATGGAGAAGGTGGTGAATATCGATATCGCTTATAGGAACCAATCAAAACTGAAGAAGTGGCAATGGGATTGGTGCATTTTGAGAGGGCATTTCATTGGCAGAACAGTTTTGCGATATGATAAATGGAATCCAATAGCATGAGTGATTATCGGTTTATTGGTCGTTGGTGGGTGTTGGAGTTGGGTGTTTCTTCTTTGTCTCCATTTTGATAAAGTTACCGCCTTCGGATCAATTGTAATATATAGCTTTATGGGTATACTTCCTTGGCGAGAGGAGGTCAGAAAGTATTAACCTCATGGCCCATCAAACCGAAAACATCAACCCCTAAGGAATAAACGAATAGCCGTGACAACTGTACCCCTTTTATTAACGCAACCCGTACAACCGTCTGCGCATTCCAAGGGCATGAAGACTACAGGGAGGGGGCGGAGACAGTAACACGGAGCCTGTTACGCAATCAGCACTATCTACTACTTGGTGGAATAATCCTGACAATTGGTGTTTATTTTATGGCTTATTTACTAGCTGCGAGAATCAGGCTAAAGCCAATATGTAAGTATAAGGTGAAAGGAACCATCGGTGAGAAAAGTGGACCCTGTTTGCCCTGTGGAGACGCCTGCCAAATCACTCTTGACCTTCAGGCAAATCACATAAATGGCGCTCCACTAAAATGTGATTCCCACCTTACTCTTTGGTATGTTATTGTCTGTCTCTGACATTCGCTTATGTATGCATCTAACACACATTGCACGTTTCCTCGTATGACAAAAAATTTCAAATTATACTGTAAATGGATTTAGTTTACTCGTAGGTACATCTGCAGTCCATGTCATGTAGTGCACCATAATGCTCGCCTGCCTTTACTGACCCCAGGTCAGTCGAGGAGAGAAATGAGTTGGTTCCAACACCAAATGCAGGGCACAGCTGTAAAAACCACGAAATTTTATCTTTCTACTGTAAAATATGACTGTTTTTTACCGCATAAGACCAAAATGACGGTATTAAAACCCGGTATCGAAAGGGGTGGCACCTGCAGAAAGACATGAGTTGTAATAATGTAATATTTTGGGGAACTTTTAGGATTAAATGGCTTCAGAGTGGTAGGACCACCTGGACTTCCTGGTGAACTGGGAGTGGTACAAGTGCAGAGGTCAGTTGTCCATTCTTCACCTCCTCCTCATCATCGCTGCCTGTCGTCTGTTTAACGTCATTCTGAAGTTGCTTCGCCTCGCCTGCCGTGAAGCCATGTTTGGCGCAGTGATGACCCATGTTCTGCCCGAAGACATTGACAGCGGGTTGTGAGAAATTACCCCTCATACTTTTCTCACCTACCCCCTTCCAATGACTGTCTTAGACGCCGCCTACCACCTTCATGACCGTGCTTTTGTCGACACTATCGTAGGAGTTGTTGTCTATGCCGTCGTGGCAACCGTCCTCAGCATGGATCTCATTGGTTTATGCCTCATAGGTCTGAAGCGGTTTGGTTTCTTTGCTGCAGGTGAAATACCTTTTATTCGCTCAGGCGCTCTTCCTCTACGCCTCCTTCATTGTCGCCGTACTCCCTCTAGCCATGCTGGCACTGTTCGATGATGTTCCACTATCTAGCTCTTGGCGAATCCCTACTCAATGATGATATAACTACCATACTCTATGAAATCGTCCAACAATTTCTCGATTCTAGAGGCGTCCCGTTAGGGCTATATGAATCTGCCTTGGGGTCTTCTTCACCATCAATCTTAGCGCCATTCTAGTGCGTGTTGTGCTGGGAGTCCTAGCCTACTTAGTCACCAAACATCGGACGTATTTTGAAGCTGTTTTTCTTCCCAGTATCACCTACATGTCCCACATACCCAGCGACATCTTGGAGTGGTCCGGACCGGTTGCCCTGATTACCTGTGCCATGTTTCAAGATGCCTACGCATTCCATAATTTGGAGGTCGATGATCGTCATACGCATAGCTACAACACTCGTCAGCTAGGCGGGATATCTAAAGGTATCATCTTCCTTACCTTTAGGATCAAATTACTTGAAAAGCAGCTCTATTGGCACGTGTTTTTCAATCTCTGGTCCCTACTTACTTGCTTGGTGGTTCGTGCCCTTGTGGTGAGTCTCTACATAAATCTCTTCTACCTGAATATCACTGAAATAAGCCCGACGGAGAGACTTATCCTAGCCTATGGCGAGTTAAGTGGAGCTGTGGCTCTTTCCCTCGTTACAGTGGTGGACGGACAGAAGGTCAAACAACGTGTCTACGACACCCTGGTTACCTCAGCTCTCTTCACGATGCTCTTAACTGTTGGAGTGATGGGTTTAACAAAGCAACCTCTTGTAAAAATCCTCCACGTCAAATTAGCCCTTCGCAAAACTCAGCGAGGGAATGATTGACGAGATCGCAGTGGGTGTGGTAGTGATCATCGGTTGCCATGGACGCAATTCCTTTTGAGCCCGTTTTGTATGCTTGGACGAGGGATTGCTAAGGTCTACGGGGGGATGGCACTGATTCTCCATCTATCCTCTCTTCAATCGCCTTATAAAACTGCATCAATAATGCGCAATCTGCCTGCCACCTACCAGCTATCTCACTTTAAAGAGATAAATATGGAACGCGAAGCAACCAGAGTGGAGGTGCAGGAGATGACTCAGTTCTCTGCAGCCCATTTCTTCGTTGTTGGAATTAGGTTATGGTTATGGCAGAGTGCCACACAGAAGTTTGCAGAGATTCAGTTTATTTGTGAGATACCGAAATTTCTGACGGATAAGAAAGTCCAGGTTCTAAAGATGGCTTCTCAGCTGATGGAGGCCACACTTTCCGACGAGAATGCGGAGGCGAGGTTGCAGGAGAAAGTCGGGATGGAGATTGAGAAGGCGAGGAAGGAAGGAGTAGGGGTGAGGTTAGTGGGTCACACTGTGTGTGGCTCCGTGTGGATACTTTATTTGTAATGTGAAATTTGACTTTTTTCAGAAAAAACCACTCAATTCAATCTCTTGTCATTTTTTTCTCAAGTTTCTGCAGAGCGTTGAATCGTTCCTTTTAAGTAAATTCCTTAATTATTTAACTTTCAGTGTGCTGATATCATTATTAAATTTAAGTTAAAAATGTGGCAAAGCTAAATACTTCGCCTTGTTACCCTGGCAACGGCGCTTGCATGACCGATTCGAAAGTCACGCCGTAATGGGTAAGAAAAATCGATCGGATACTGATTTGTTGCCCGCGTAAGTAAAGCAAACATGTGGAAAACGATCAGTCGATTAAATCGACAAATTTGCTGACTCATCACCAACACCTGTGGGGAAGCTTTCTGGATCATTTTAAGGTGCGGTGAACTTGAAACCACTAGGCAACAATCTGCCTAAATTTATTTTTTACTCTGTGGAACCTGAAACAGTGATGCCTTTCCGCTGCCTACGAATTGTGTTGATTTGAGGTAGCTTGACGAAATTCGGTGCATAAACCACAAAGACAATAGCTTCTCCTTATCATGCATGAAGGCAAAAAAAATGGCGCTACACGATTGCATACCTTGATCTGCCGGTAAAATTGGCAAAAAATGATGGCTGACGATATCAATGACCTCGAAGATATGCTATTTGCATCCTCCAGAATACTTACCACTCCCTCATTTGAAATGTTCGAGCGATTGCTCAGCACTCTTAACCGTTCAAAACGGTTTCGATCTCTTGCAAAAAACACTAAATGTACAAAACATAGTGCATTCTAACAGTCGATCACTTCCATTTCATCATCCTTCAACGGAGGCTATTGTGGAGCTAATACGCCCCCCTTCCTCGAAATGAAAATCCTCGTACACGCTATTTTAGAAGGGAAATTATATCGAGAGGAACTCAATACATGCTGCAGGGATGAATGAATTCCTTAGTTGTGTACTTACATAAGTTGGTAATCCAACTTCTGCTCCAATGCATGAAAGTCATTGAAGATGATTTTATCCATGAGGAGCATATCTTGCAGAAATGACTACCTGATACGCATAAACAAGTTAACCAACACATATTTGGCCTTCCTCTGAGGTTTCCCACCAAGTACTCTCCAACTGACGGAGCCTCCGGCGTATCACCATCCGCGATTTTCACTTGGTCCAAACTAAGCCCCGCATAGGGATAAACAGAAAACACTTTTGTGCTTATAAATCCACTTTTAATTTCACGCATGTATTTACACGAAGTGAAAGCCTATTCGGGCCTTGACTAATTTTAATGGCGGTGGAGGCCGTGGTAGAGGCGGAGATTAAGGCGGTGGTGGTGATGACGGAGCTGAAGGAGGTTGATGTGACTGTCTAGGTTGTGGTTTCACAGCCTCCTCGCCTTCCTCCTCCATCTTCCTCCTTTTAAATCTTAAAGAGGGTCGACGGTTTGCGTCCTGTCTCTTCGCTTGATGTTGGTGCTGCAGCTGTTGTTGCAGTTTTTGCGTTGGTGGAGTCGTCTGAGTTCTCGCCTGCTCCGTCGTCTGGGTTATAGTTAAAGGCTTTTTCACTCTTTTATCTCCTCCTGGCTCATTCCGTCGTGGTAAGCGCGGAGACGCTCCACCCGGCGTTGTTAACTCCATCAATTCACGCCTCTTCTCATCAATCATATGCTGGTAGTCGTACATTGACACCCCCGGATAGCGGCTGCCGCGACGCAACGCTGACCTCCGTAGTTGTCGCAGGGCTTCCACCTTATCCGCCAATCGTTGAGCATGGTACGCCGCCTTCACCGAAGTCGGTAACTCCTCCATAATCAAATCCGCTCGCTTCGGATCTAACGAGGCCTGATGCAGCACCAGTGCCATGTCTTCATACACTTTAATAATTTTTTGATTGCGAAACTCTGGTGTGTTTTGAAGCACTAACCGAATGTACTTCTCATCAACGCGTTGGAACCAGGTGCGTAGACGGTTCCGCCCCATATGACCAGTGACAGCCTCCACACCCGAGTTCAACTCGTCGATCATTCGTTCGTTGAGTTCTCGCATCAGGCTGATCGTCTTCTTGCTAGCCAGCTTCACTCGAAGTAGTCTTACCAATGGTTTCATAGTTGGACCCATGAGAGCGACAGTGAAGAGAATGGTGAAGAGAGTTGCGGTGGTAAGGGTGGCGTGAACCCCTCTTTGTCCCCTATCAACCAGTTTTGGATCAACCATGTAGACAAGGGAGAGGGCTACCGCTCCTCTTAGTCCCCCATAAGCGAGGACAAACTGTTCTGTGATGGAGATTTGCACGTAATTGACATCCCATCGGTTTAGACACCAGGTGAGAGCGTAGACCACCATTGCACGAACCACGAGACATACAATTAGTTGATAAAGGATGAAGGAAGTGTGCCAGTGAAGCTTGCCTGAAGTGACGTGCACTCCGATTAGCAGGAAGGTCACGCTTTCGCAGAGGTCTGCTAACATCCTTGCCATGGCTCGACACGTGCCCTTGTCTGCGTCACTGAGATTGTGGAAGGCGTAGCTACTTTGAATCATTCCTGAGGTGATCATTGCTACCAGACCCGACCATCCGAGCACATCACTCAGGAGGTAGGCAGCATAGTTGGCGGCAAAGAGGTAAACAATCTCCAAATGAGTCTGAATCCTAGTCATGAGACAGGAGATGACTCCAAACACCAGACCGACTAGAATTCCACCTGCGTTGATGATAAAGAAGGCAGCAATTCCAATGAGTATGTCACGTGCAGTGACATCATCTCGACCTAGAAAGTTGACCACAATTTTGTAGAGCACTACAGTAACCGCGTCGTTAAGAAGGGACTCTCCCAACACCAAAAAGTAGAGGTTTGGATCAACACCAATTTCATGGAATACCATCAACACGGCGACGGGATCCACCGCCACGATTAGTGAAGCGTAGAGCATAAGCACTTGAGTGCCAAAAACGAGACCCTCGGCCTTGAATATACCGGCAATTTCGGCACCCGCCAGAAGGCAACCGATGATGATCATGTTCAAGACGGTGGCGCAGAGAGCGTAAACAATGATGGCACCGATGCAATCCCCGAAGGCTCGATTGTAGAGGTTGTAGGAGGCGTCAAAGACGCAAAAAGGCAGGAGAATCATAAAGAAGAGCGTGGGAGTGAGAGCCCACAAACAACAATGAGGGCTGTGGAGGGACTTGAGGAGCCAACCGATGCCGACTCCCACACAGATTGCAACGAGGGACTCGGGCACTGCGGTGGTGATGAGGCGACGGATGACCATGTTGAAGACACGCAGAAGCAGAACGGTGGTGATGATGAGAAGAACGGAGATGTAGTGCACAGCATGCCGCGGTTGCCAGGCCGCCAAGAGGGAGAGGGAGTAGGGAGGACGAAAGGCGTTCAGTGTAGTAGCTAATGGAGGTGGAAAAGCGATTGGAAAAACGATGGAAATGTCGACCCCAGTAAAATCGGAAATTGTAATTTTACAGATACAGGAGGGTACGATAGTGACAGGTTTATCCTAACTTTTGAGTGCGGTAAAGGTCTCCAATACGACTCGACTTCTGCATTCCGGATTCCAGCCCACCTGATGGTAGTCCGTTCGAGGTGTTCCAGGAGACGAATTTTTGACAGCCCTCTCGGGCACTTTCATTAACCCTAAAATCTCTGCTGGCAGGGTGACCGAGACAAAGAAGTGAATCAGTGAGCAGAAAGGAGCACTTCATGAAGCCTCAACTACCTCGAAAATCTAGACTGCTGACAAGGTCACTAGTGAGGAAACTAACAAGTTGGTTGAGTGAGACAGGACGAAACTTTCACCATCAACAAGGAGAAAAATTTGGGGCTTAAAACAGACCCAAACCCACCATTTTCAAGGAAGTAGTTGTGTTCACTCCAAGGCGATTCCTCTAGAGGATTGTAAAAAAGAGTGGTGGCCGTAGTCGCGAAGACCTCTGCATCGGCTGTGGTGAAGTTGTCGGTCACATTCACATCCACCTCCATTGCTGGTGGCTTCAGCACCCCAGACGCCACGCAATTTCACAACACGCGGCGGCCGACACGACGCTCCAGTCCCGCCTAATCGATTTGATGTCGGCGTGCAGACCTCACGAACCTCGAGCCCTGACGTTCCAGACTTCTCTTCGAAAGGTTCTTTGTTTATCTTACCTACAAAAAAGTTCTTACCGCCAGTTTTTTGTTCTACAGTGACAGCGTTGTTCTGCCGAGGGACAAGTGATCTACTGTCATCTTCGCCTTTTCTGTTGAATCCGTCGGTTGGCTACCCCATCGCCGTAGGTAAGTGACACCGCCCTCAGTGTCACGCAGGTGACATCCGCCCGCCAATTTTCGATGAATGACTGCATTAAATCGTGTCATTCTCAAATTGTGCGAACCTTTAGATGCGAAATTTTCCAAAAGATTAAAGACGATTTACTGTCAAGCGCATCCAACTTGCCTAATGGGCTATGCTTCCATCACCTTACATCGCGGCGGTTCAGTGGGAGTTGAGGACGCCTTCCTTGGGATCTGTGGTCAGCCAAGCCTCGGATTAAGACATTACCTGCGGTCATGACTGTCTTTTTTCATACAGCCTGGGTGATCCAGAGGCGTATGGCTAAAATACTTCATAGCATCCTCAAAATATGGTTCCGCCTCTCTCCGCATTTGGATCTCATGGACTGACATACACAAGGCATCGTTGAGAAAGCTACCAGCAGGCATATTCACAGCGCTATGGATCTTGTAAAGAATGGTGACCACCTGGAAAGGCGAAGTGAGTCCCTTCGGGTAACGCAATTAGAGATTTAGGCGAGTGTCCCTCCTCAAAATAGCTCTCATTGTTGTAGCTCACGCCGCTAGCAGGTAGATTTTTATCCCAAGCCCACGCCACCGTTTTGACTTGTACCGTTTTCCGAGGTAGCTCAGGTCCTTCAGATTCATCATGCCGAAAAGCTAGAGGGAAAGTTAAGCAAGTACTGGGGCCGCACTGCGACCGAATGAGCTGGTGGCGCCCTCCCCCTTCCCTGTCACACTATTCTTCAAACTTTAAATCGACTCATAGACAATGATTCTACGGAGATCCACCTTCGACGTGTACTTTACCCACAACACGCAGCGCATATCAAAACAATATTAATCCCTCCTTCGATCACTTCACGTGATGTAAACTCTGCAGCCGTCTCGACCGTAAGGCAACAACTCCGGTTTGTCTGATAGAAAGTCACAAGTCGGGGCCAGGTGGCGCCAGATACTACCCTTCCCACTTTCAGTTTCTAAGGGAGGTATTAAGTATGAATAATTCCCAACGTCCCTACCAAGTAGGTGTTGTAACAATAAGAATAGCGGAACTTATTTCTACGAAGAATTTGCATATACCACTGACAAAATTACCGGTGTCTTTGATTCATGCCAAAAGTTGTTCATCAACCATCAACATAAGGAAAAGGAAAGAGAGGAGGGGAGTAGCATTCAACTGACCAGACTAGAGGCACCTGGATAGTAGCATTGAATACGACGATCCACCACACGAAAGAGGAACTTTGTAGGTTTGATAGGCCTGTCCTCGTTATGTTCCTGATTCTTCTGAGAAATTATCAGCTGCAAACAGGCAGAAGAAAGTGACACCGACAACGACTACAGACGGCATTTAACAGTGGTACTGCTGGCAGTCAAAACACCCCACCTGCCCTTCAATGGAATCTGAGTAGCGGTTGTCGAAGGTTGTCACGTCCAAGCAAAATTCGGCTCGTCTACGAGCTAAATGAAGGAGAAAATCATCGCTATCAAAGTCAACGTGGCCACGGTAACCGACGACGAGACAATGAAGGTTGGAAACGAGGAGGGAGCCTAAAAGTCTATTCGACGGCACGTTGAGATCAGTAAGAGCAGCTAGGTCGTCAAGGAAAACGAAGATTTTTCTTCCTTTTCCAGCAGAATCGATGAAGTTTGTAACCTAGGTGATAAAAAAGTAGGTCTGCACAAAATCTCATCCGCCTTTTCGGGGACCTTAGCAGCTTTACAACTAAAACATGACAAATGCACAAGTTAAGAAAGACAACCAACACGTTTTTGTAAGTAGTTGTAGAGATGTTCACCACTTTCCGTTACGGATGAATCGAGGAAGCTATCTGTCAGGTCGAGAGTGCAAATTTTGTGCTGACCTGCAGAGCGATGGAGGGGGGAGGTGAGGTGAGCCATGTATTGCTTTGCCGGTCGTACAGCAGCTATCAGGAGGCTTGAAGTGGCTTGCCCACCATAAGCAGGACCACTCAGGAGGCTGGGAATGGTGGCAAGAAAAATATCTTCTTGGGCACCACCAAAACCCACACTTGAGATACAAATAAAAAATGGAAGGGAACGTTCCTTTGGTATGTCTATCTGCTGCGAGAGAAGGGTGCAGAAATCCCCCGCCTGAAAAAAACGAGAGCAATCCTAGAGATGGATGCGTTGTGGGGGAGGAACATTCTTCAGCTACAGGCTCAATGAAGCCGATAATGAAGGCAGGAAAAACAGCGAGTCAATATGGGGGATATCAATGTCAAAATGCAACTATCATCACGGCTTCGGCCATACATTTGAACGCCGATATATAAGAAACTCTGAATCTAAAGAGGCTAAACTCAGAGTACTGCTACTTAACTAAAATCAATTTTCGGAGAGTTAGTCATTTCGGAGATACATTTACCACCCATCTAGCAAGTGAGAAAAGGGCTCAAAACCACGCGTACTACCCTAAGAGTAAATGCCGATGCAATAACAATGAAGTGCAGAACAAATCGCAACGCCGTAGCCTATGAACCCAGTAAATTTTTCCGCAAAAACTGCACCCTAATGTACGGCGTTTGACAGGATAGGCATCCAGTCGAATGCAATTACCAGCATAGAAATTCGAGCAAAGTTGTAGTTAAAAAACCGGAGACCTATCAGTACTACGCACAGGAGGAATTAGATATATGCTGCGATTGATATGCGTAAAAAAAATCTAGAGAAAAATAAGAACCGGTATCAGAACATGTATTTAACAAAGCAGTACAAAATAAGTCAAAAATGAGAGCGCAGCATCACAAACTACTTCTTCTTTCCACCAAGTAGGTCATTTATGTATTCCCGGAGCTTGTTATACATTTCCGTTGGTTCGCATACAGGCGTTATCTGCAGAAGGACAAAAGGAGTAAACTGGTGCAGGGTGACCCAAATACCTTATATTTGTCCTGGTAATAGGCCCCAGAGTAGAACCCAGCACAGAAGCCTAGCACCAACCTCAGCATTTCTGCCTGAAATTGATCGATCAAGTACATGGATTAAACTCGATTTTATTAACCAAAAAATGGAAAGAAAACGTTCGCTAGAAACTAGTGAATACATCTATGAAGGCATTGTATAAACCACATTTTCGGTAGCCCGAATTCAGTGGAACCCATATCATGATGACTAGACACTGCAAATAGCCATCAAAACATCTTGCTAAACAGGACAAATTACACAATAAGCATTCGCCTTAAGCAAAAAAAGCACCCACCTAGGAAACACCACCACAGACAATATTTAGAAAAACATAAGGCGCGGTGGGTTTGTAGAAACTTTAAACACAGTCTCAGTAAGTTATGCAAGTAATGTAAAGCGGAGGACTATTTATGATCAAAAGGCACAAAAAGCAAGAAAAATTTAATGTCGTGGGCTAGATGAACAAGTAGATTAAAGTGTACTCAAAAGAAACCTCGGAAGCATTAGGTAATGCACACACCTTTTGGTAAAAAATTAAACATTCCCGGAATTTTTTAGGTTTGAGTTAAAAAAACATTAAATGAAACAAAACTCACGCAGAAGGAACATTATTATTAAAAGAAATACCTTCGAATGTAGGCCGTGACGCGTAGGTCTCCACTTCCCTGTTCCTAGTGCTTTTAGAACAGTTCCGTTGATTTAATTTTGGCCTATTTATTAGAAGAAAATGCATTAAGAAAACAAGTACAAAGTTTAGGGAGGGGAGGAAGCGCATTAGCACTCGGGCTTGGGAGGCGACCACTCTATCGCCAGATTCCGATTGCAACCTTACCTCCTTTCTTAAAGGTAAAATAAAACAGTATAAGTGTGGAGCGAGACTCCTCGGTCTCCGCTTCCCGATTCCTAGCGTTCCTAGACAAGCCCGGTTGGTTTACTTTGGACATCTTTATTAAAGACGACAAGATGTACAGGGAAAATACAATATTCAAGAAGGAGGGGAGCCGCAGTCGCTAGGTAAGGGAGAGGGCGATCCAGTTACCAGGTTCGAATTTTCTGCTTCCCTCCTCCCTGAAAGGCACATTAAAACAACATAAGTATTACATAAGGGTTGCACAAATTATATTTACTTACTTTATTGAGGCATGGTCAATTTTACAAAAGAAACGGATTTATTAGTTGAAAGGTGTGGGGATATTTTGTGGGCGATTCTATCACATTCAGTGTTTTTTTTCAAACTTTTAGCTTGAGATCATTTGACCGAGATGATTGGGCATTCCAAAACATCTTGCATATAAAAGGTACAAGAAAGTCTTGCGGATTAGCAAGATTGTGGAAGTACATCAAAGTTCGTTTTCATCTCGAGGATCTGCGACATGCGCTCAGCCACGTAACTAGTGTAGACTGGCTTCTAGTTGCCTACAAGTTATTAGAACGAATACGCGTCCCATGACAGTGCTTCATACCTTAGACGTTCTTGCTTTAGTGCTTTAGGCAGTTGATGTTCCCTATTGACTCCTATGTTATGTATTTACAAATTAAACACTGTACTGCACATGTAGACTGATTATAATATTGT
>NW_020170416.1:376097-384149 GCF_000524195.1 Echinococcus granulosus | reverse complement strand
AGGAAAGGTAGGTATTTAATACTTTAAGCACATCACAAGATGCCTGTCTATTTGTTTTGATGTCGGTTAATAAAGGAATTTTAGTTGCGTATCTTATACAAAATAGTTAAAGATTTCGGGGGAAATATCTTGCTAAAATCTCATACTATGCAAATCCTTTGTGCTACACTTGAAACAGTAGTCTTCTAGACCACGCATGTCAATTTTTTTTTAAGTTTTGATGTCAGATAAGCTCGTATGTCTCCACTTCTTATTTCTAAGTGAATTTGGCTATTCGTTGGCCCGGTCAATCCGATCCACGTCTTCTCCTGGTGACCTTGTTTGCTTCTCATTGGATGAAACTACTCTAGCGGCGTTTGCTTTTTCCTTGCACGTTCCTTGTTGAGGCAGGTTTGTCCAAACTCCGATTTTGGTTTTCATTGTCTCTGTGGAAATTCCCTGATATCATTAAACAAAGAGCAACGTTTTGGATTGCTTGCCAACATTGGCAGCACTTTCTTATTTTCCAATTTGTCCTTTTATTACAATAACTGTAAGGAAATGTATGTTCTTTCTTCCGGTTTGAATTATTTGTGTTTTTAAATGGAAGTTTTAAGGGGCAGATTTCTTTACCAGTCAGGTCAGACTTATTGTAGTCCCTTTAAGGGATCGCCTCAACACATTCTAGGTAGAAAACATCTTTTTAGGTGAATGCCCTCTATCAAGCTAAAGAAGTCTTCTAAACGCTATCGAATCGATCCAGAACTACGTCGAAGTGTCGGTCGTGCCGCTCCCGGAAGCGTTGAACGCCTTCAGTACCTCGAAGCTCTTGTTAACGAGTTGTGTGTTACCAATCTCATCGACTACAAGCAGCAGGTAGCACTCTATTTCAACAGTTCATGTCTAGATCGTCGCCAACCTTGGTAACTTTGCACACGATCCCCGTAATTGTCCGCATCTTATTAGCCTTGACGTCCATCTTATCTTCCTTGAAATTGTACGTCAACATCTCCAAATTGCCCCATCGGCTAGTAGCCAAAAGAAGACTGCAGCGACTTCTGCAAAACTCGTATCTCTAGCCGTAGCAGGGTTCTGTAACCTGATAACTAGTTCACAGAACCTGCGCCTTCGTTTCTCTCACAGCCATCAAGAAATCTCACCGCTCTTCACCTGCTTGCAGTCCCCCACTCTTGAAGCGGGGACTTTGGTCAACTGTCTTACTGTCTTCGTCCACCTCTGCGCTCCTGCCGTCCATTTGCAAGAAGAAAACTGTGTCTTCTTTGAACCAAACTGCTCAACCACCGCCTTTCACACCTCTATTCGGAGTAATTTTCCCACTGTGGTTGAATTTGCTCGTGGCATTTTGGCCGAGAACACTGAAGACACACGGCTTCGAAATCTTGCAAACATTTTTATCACAGATTGCTGTGGCGATACCAGTTATAGCAGTTTAGAATGATTGTCCTTAGTATTAATCGTTCCCTTTCTTTCCTTCGCCATCACCCTTTCTCCTGCCTTGTAAACAAGACCCGGTTCTGCTATGCCTCACGGCGCTGCTCCAACTTCGATGTGGTAAGTTGTAGACGAGTATTGCAATGATCAATAACCGGTTCACATCCTCTTTAGTCCCTTTCAAATAATTCATCCCGACTTACGTCAACAATGGTGGCGCCGCTGGCACCCTCCTTTGCCCCCAACACCACTGTCTTTGAACAACGTGAGTCACAGATCTTTTTGCCCAAGCATGTTTAATGGATGTCATTATCTAGTGAAAGGCTTGCGTAGCTCTCCAAATCGTCCTTGAAAAGTAGAAAAAAATGTCCAGCGTGGCAGGTTTACTGGTAGTCTACAGAGGAGCTGGAAGGTTGCAGACATGGGTGCTAGTAGGTCCTGGAAAGAGTGGAGATTCCTCTTAATTAAATACAAGTATAAACAAGCGTTCCTTGATTGCACTTGTTCTATTCTTGGGGAAGATTTAGGTATCAGTGAGGAAATTAAAGTGCATCGTTGTGGTGACACAGGAGAGCTAGAATGTCATAAACACGATTTGCTTAACCGATTTCGAGCTTCAGCATGGGTCATAAATATAAAAATTTATTGCAAGTGTAACGACAGCTGTGATCAAAGAAGTAACAGGAATGACTGGTAGCCTCCTCCAGATTTTCACCCCGTGGACGATATCCACCCACCTGATCTCTATATGGTCATCACTTTCACCCCTTTCATGCATCGCTAGACATGGTGGTTTTGGAGTATTTGACTTAGTCGTTCCTTGAAAGGGAGTACTTGTGCAACTTCGTCATGCGCTCCATACGAACTGTTGGATTCGAGTCTCTAGTGCTTTATTACCCCGA
This sequence comes from Echinococcus granulosus, assembly GCF_000524195.1. NCBI lineage: Eukaryota > Metazoa > Platyhelminthes > Cestoda > Cyclophyllidea > Taeniidae > Echinococcus > Echinococcus granulosus. Next base: position 381,816 of record NW_020170416.1, on the reverse strand, counting down.
CTCTTGGTTTTGAAACATTGCTAGCATACGTTTGGCTCAACTGATCTAAGCAGAGCGATCTGTCTTTTGCACAACACTCCTCGATGTGTCTGACCAATCATCTCTCGGGCATCAAACTAAACACTGAAACCAGGGCAACTGTTTGTTCACCCAAGCCTTTTCTATTGTTTTCCATTCATCAAGCAAATAGCGCCGTGCTATCACCAATCAGTCGCACTGGTAGAAAGCGTATTAGCTTAGTGAAGTGGGTGGGTGTGTGGATGGCCCTCTCGAAGGCACGCCTAACAGGTCTGGTAGTCTCCACGGCGCTGGCCGGCTGTGCACTGGCGGCGCCTTCGCCCCTGGTCTGTGAGGCCTTTCTTGCTCATCCCGCCGCCTCCCTCCTTGCCCTTGGGTTGGGTACCACGCTCACCTCCGCCTCTGCTAATTCCATCAACCAGGTATGTTGCCTTTGTATCTCCCCTGTTTCCTTGAAATAGTGCCTTTGGGAGTGTAATTTGGCCAAACAAGACTGAAGTAATTCTTATTTCCCATTTAAATTTCTTCTTAATTCTATCCTTGGAAGAGCGAAAGAAGATTTGGGGAGCCTACACGCCAAATGACAAACTAACTTGCCTTTAGTCTCCTTTCCAGATCATGGAAGTCCAATACGACAGTTTGATGAAGCGCACCCGAATGCGACCTCTCGTCCGCAAATTAATTAGGTAGGTTAGTGAAGGAGTGTTATCAATAGGCCATCCCATCGGAATTTATATCATAAAGCATGAATAGTTCGGCTTAAAATCAAGAGTTCAGTCTATAGGGTCATGCAAAAAAGTAGCTGTAATTGATTGCATTGGGTTTAACAGTCGTGTTGGTACTGGGCGAACGCATAAAGGGGATCTGAAAGTATATCCTCTGATGGCATTTTGGATTTAGTAGCGTTGTTTGTGGGACTGTTGCGTGGGTTATACACTAGGACAACTTTCTTGGTAATTTGATCCGTCTTGGCTGCTGTAGTCGTGGATTGAAGTAGAATACGAAGTGGCTACAACTGATGAGGCTAACAGTGCTGAATCATCAAACAGACAGCCACACTACCATTCGGGAGACCCATTTCGTTCACCTTATTGTAATGGTGCAACCCAAAGTGTTTTTCTCCCATGTCGTAACGACGAAGAAAGAATGGGAAGCTTTGAAGTGTCGGTTCCCTTGGGAATCCGTTTGCGCTTCATGTTGGATTCGTGTACTACGTCAAGACCTCCTACCACTACAGAGCAACATCCATGCACGCAATCTCTGGCAGATGTGTTCTTGCCTAGGTCTGATCCCTTCAAGTGACACGCCACTAGCTCCTCTGTGATCAGGATATTGAAATCGCTTATCAGAACAGAAGGCCTCACTCTAATACACCAAAAAAGCTCGTAATCTTTGACTAAGTGCTTTCATTAGCTAGTCACTTAGAGCTCTCACTTACTTTGCTGGGACTCTTGGTAAGACTCATTTCCATAATAACACTCCTTCGCCATACAGCCAAGAAGAAGTCGAGAAATGAAGTATCGGAGATGGGTGGAACTATCTTCCCTGGTCAGGTGGATAGGATGTTCCAAGCAGAACTCCAGAATGGGAATTTCGCCATCTCTTAAATTGCCATTTTTTGCAGATCCAAGTACAGAAAAGGGCTAATCGGTAACTTGGAATGTTCCGCATTTGGTGATCCTCTGACATTCTACTTCGACCAATATTATTTCTTCCTGTTGCTATGATAATGTACTGCCAACTTTTTAGTCGTTGATATCAGTAGAATTGTGTCAAAGCTTCTAACAACCTAAGACAATCCCTCCTGCATTTTATGCAGCACAGTAGACCCAAGAGGCAACACGTGACTGCTCTCTGGTAAGACCACAGCAGTTTTATCTGCCAAAAGCATGAATTCCTCCTCGTTGGCGTGTGTGTTTAATGTGCGGATTAAAGCCCAATTTTGCTGGGAACGCCTGCAAAACGCTCCCTTTTCGGTTTTCTGGAAGTTTTCCCTTACAAGGCTAATTTTTAAACATCTTAGAACGTTGCACTCTTGCTCATTTGCCATAGCTGGAACTATTTCACACTCCCGGCGGTCTGTGTCATGTTCGCGCGTGCCAGACGCCCTTCTTTACTCCATATCGTCCCATATCGAAGTCTTGTCTGTTGATTACCCTGGTTGGGAGCTCGACAGAATCTTAGCTTACGCTCTCAAACTCCAGCTTACAGCGAGGTTGTGCAGTCATGCAGTATTCAGCAAGAAGATGTTTAAACAGAGGCAGTTATGCCCCTACAGGTCCATGGTGGTCTCGGTCATGTTGGAGCCCAGATCACAGCCTCGGAAATCATTTCTGTGACTGTTTGACGAAATGGGGAGTTAGCTGCAAAAATATTTCACCGTCTCTAATGGTTGGAACTGCGGAACTGAGAGATACACTGATGACAAAGGTAGGCAGAAATCTGGAGACAGTAGACAATTTACATGTGAGTGGAGCGCCAGGTTGTTTACTTCCACTACCAGCGTTTCTGAGGGAAACTGGGTCTCCACAGCCGGTGATGAAAATCACTTTGCGGGTCATGGTTGTTTTTGATTTTGCAGCCCAGTGGGAGCCAGCGTGTTCGCCAGTACCACAGCCACGATGGGTCTGTCGATACTGTACGTGAGCACAAACAGTCTCGTGGCTAGTCTGGCGGCGGGCAATCTCCTGCTCTATACCTGCGTATACACTCCGCTGAAACGCATCTCCCAGGTGAACACGTGGGTGGGCTCCCTGGTTGGCGCCATTCCACCGCTCATGGGCTGGGCCGCAGCCACTGGTTCTCTACATTCGGGTACGTGTCCTTGTAGACGTGGAAACTTTTATTTGATTTAACGGAGGCGGTTATTGTCTCCGGAATTTGACAGCTTCTGGTAAAATGGTAGTGAACATCATTCCAATACTACTTAGCTATCACTTTGGAGTCGTTATTTCATCGGCCGTCTTGCAGACTTGAGTTTATTTTTATCCATCCTGCTAAATCCGCGCTACTTCTTTTTACCAGGCTCCCTGGTGTTAGCCTGTCTGGTTTACGCCTGGCAGTTTCCCCACTTTATGTCTCTATCATGGCTGGCACGACAGGAGTACGCTCACGCCGGCTACGTCATGACAGCCAACGTGACACCGCAGCGCGCCAGAGCTGCGGCACTGCGTCACTCCCTCCTCGCCAGCCTCATCTGCTTCCTCGGTGCCGGCGGTGCGAGTGCAGGTCAGGTGAATTGGTGTGGAGGCCTCGTGGCGGCTCCGTTCAATGCTATGCTGGTGTACTACGCGCTGCGTTTCTACTCCACACCTCTAGAGAATGCCGGGGCGGTGTGTAGTGCAGCGCGCGGTCTCTTTCGTGCGTCTTTGCTTCACCTGCCCGCGGTGATGACTGCCCTTCTTGTCTGCTCTCATTGTGGGTTCGCGACCGGTGCTGTTTGATTGGTTGAATCTTTTTATAGACGAAAAACTTGCATTCCCACAGCTACCATCGCTGCGGCCTCAGCCACCATTGCTTTTTTACTGGAGGACAGGAGGAGTCTTACAGTTTATCTTCAACCTCTAGCTTTTGATGAAATAGAAGTAATATGATGTATTTTTGTGAGAAATCTGGCTAATTTTATGCAATTAAATTGAGGGAAAAAAAAGGTACTGTAAACAAGGTGGAGACGCTCTTACTCCTCAGGACGAAATTTGAGTGACGCAAGATTTGTGACTAGGTGATGCTAACAATAAGCCGCTGGAAGGCCCTGGAAGGATGATCTCAGGACATATAACAAACCCATGTATTCTGAGCCACAAACAACGCAATTGGCCATAACTCCAAAATGCCGAGAAGACCCTGAATTTACTCGTTAGTTAGGAGTAAAATAAGTAACTAGAAAATAGGAGGTCCCCGAAGTATCACATCATATTCCCTATTTCCCACCCTCAAAACAAAAACAAGTTCAAAATGAATATAGAGATACCCATATATTACAGACTGCTAAAAAGGTATAAATCAGTAAGATGATTACGCTATTCAATCCTCTCCTTTCTTCCTACTCCACTTTTCTTCTCCTTCCTTCGCCTCTTGCGCCGAATCTCATCATCGAAATCTCCGCCGGGAGATTCCACGGAGGACGCCCCGCCACCACCGCTGGAGGGTATAAAGGAAAAATCTTCTGTAGAACGCCGGATTGCAGCGGCTGGTGGTGGGGTTGCGAAGTAACCCGCAGAAGTCGCTGGTTTTGAAACGCCGGCAGTTGCCGCCGCAACATTCACCAGCGGTCCAGAATGCGGTGCCGTTGCGGCGGAGGTAACGGAAGGGGCAACAGCTGCCGCATTCGGTGGATGGTGGTGGTGATGATGGTGCTGCTGCTGTTGATTGCGGAGCAGTAGAGTTGCAGCAGCAGGAGAAAATGTAGAGGCAGAGGCAGAAGTAGTGACAGAAGGCCCAATCGCAGATTCTGAGGCAATGGCACCAGCACTAGCGCGATGGACGTCACGGCGACGCTTTCGAACGCTAGAAGGAGTGATAGTGGTGCCCTCGGTCAATGCTGTGCCATTGCTAGGGGCGACGGAAGTGGTGGGGGGAGATGCAGCCATGAAGAGAGCCATGTACTCCTGGGGAAGTTGGCCAGTGTGTAAACGGACTGCAGGATCTAGTTGGCTAGGTGGAAAGATGGTCAATTCCTTGCCCCGGATAGGCGGGCGTTCAATCAAGCCCTAGAAATAATGGGATAAAGGCAGCCTACCAAAATGGTCTACCATTAGTCCACTATCGTCTGCAGAAGCAGGCATGTTCACATTTCCTGACAAATGAGGAAGAAAGCCGGAGAGCTCGTCCTTGAGATTTCCACGGAAGTACTTTTGATAAGCGTTTTTGAGTCCATAATGCTCGATGAGATTCGTAGCACCGGTTATTTGGTTTTCTGTCATAGGCCATTCGGTATCCAGAAGGTAGAAAGGTTCACAAGGAGCAACTGAACGATTAGTTCCTGTCCCAACAATTTTAAATTTGTTCGGGAAGTACTGAGGGTGCTGCTGAAGAGAGAAATTTGGCCCATAGGACATCGTCGACCGCGTTAACACTACTCGAGCAATATCGAATGCACCCCCCTCGGTAACACACATTCAAACAAATATCGTTTAAGTGTTAAAAACAGCACCTCTAAACAAAACTAATAATTGCTAAAGCCCATTGCATTTTGCAGCTACAACCAAAAAGAGTATAGCTGCAATTTTTTTGCCTTTTTCTGCTGCAAACTGGCTTAGAAATAATCTTATTGGCAAAAGTATAATTCACAACTTGTCCCTTCAGTATATTCTGAAAACCAGCCCTTACGCTTATTATCTTTTCAGATAACTCATGATTACTCTGGTTTCGGCCTACCTCCATAGTCCTTAGTTGCTTATACATGGAGGTGCTGTTTAAATCCAACTCGCCTCTTTAATCGTAAAGGTGCATAAGGGTTCAACCAAATTGGCAGTGCCAGAATGAAAAATATCCAGTAGGCCATTAGCTTGGCACGACGCCCCTGTTCCAGGGTGAGAGTACAAAGCTCCGGAGACTGAAGAGCTCATTTATTTAAGCATGCCGTTAAACGGAATGTAAGATCAACGCGGCCTCTGCGCCTAAAGAATAAAGACTTTTGGTAAACAATCCCTCAGAAGCTAAATAAAGAGCCCTTGACAGTTTTTTTGAATTTTTAATGCAA
>NW_020170416.1:355470-375997 GCF_000524195.1 Echinococcus granulosus | reverse complement strand
GCAATTGTAGTAGCATTCTGCAGTCATCATCGCTTCCTTACGGGTATTATCCCGAAATTTGTCAAGATGTCGGTTATCATTGACACACGATTACTACCCATCATCGCAACTTTACGAACCCCTAATGCCTTTAAACAGCACAGAGTGAAGCTATGTGAGCGCACTAACGCCCACTAGCTAACAAAACTGAATTGAAATTGCGAGAGGGTATCACACCCACCCTCAACCAGTCCAACGTAGTTGCCGAGACGACAACGCTTCAGTCGACCCAAAAGAAGCCCAATTATGCCACAACATACAGTTTATTTACAAATGCGAAACGTAATTAAGAAACTGATTTACTCTATTTGTTGAGCACATGCTCCCTAGCCGTGCCATATTGGAAGTAGTGAGGCGCCAGTTCCATTAGCCAATCCGGTTGAATGGCGCTCACACCCGACACGCACGTGGCGGTGGGGGAGACGGTGGCTGCTGCTGCTGGGTTATCGCTGAGAGGAGCGCTGAGGTGGACACGGGTGAAGAGGATCCACTTCGGCCAGCGGGCCGTTGAGGGCGCGGCATAAAGCACGCAACTCGGATGGAGCCGCAACGCGTGGTCTCCTCGTACCGTCGTATAGTGTGTACCCGATGGAGCCAGGTGGGCGACCTTGAAACAACAATGTTTTTGTCGTTCCTCTGAACATTGCTACTGCTTAATGTGCACAGCAAGCTAGGTGACCCTGACGACGCGAAACCAGGGTTACTACCGATGGTAAATGAGCATTACCTGCATGAAGAAGCCACGAAGAAGAGCGCGCACGATAGGCAACGGATTTCCGGGCGGCTCCACAGCCACACAGGGCATTTTAGATCGTTGGAGCATCCCGAGAATTCGATCTCGCAGATAGAGGGCGTGTTGCAGCGCTCGAGCATTCAGCCCGACGGATTGACACCACCGTTGCAACTCCGACTGGTTTAGTATGGACGCCTGCGTCTCATAGGCGGTGAATGCATTCAGTTCGGTGAGGTGGTCTCCGGCGGTGGTGCCAAAAAGTACGCGCCGACTACGGTCAGCAGTCCGTCTGTAACTAGCACTTGAGACGAAGACGTTCTGCAGCTGTGAAGATAATGGGAATACCACTCAGGATTTGGCTATAAGGCTTGTCTTCTGTCCGGAGTAGCAGGCCGACCACGGCTGTCACACTAGTTACCTGCATAAGAGCGACAATTGCGGCCACCTCAAGGGTGCAGCCCTCCTCCACTGCGCCCAAAAGAGCGGCAGCAGCGGCGGGTTGGGTGAGACCACAAGCGGAGCATAGAGCACTCAGCTGGGCACCTCGTTCGGTCATTGGCATTCCCGCGGCTACGGTCAGCGCACCCAAGGAAACGAGTTGCTCCGCCGCTTGTCCAAGATGTCGGGCGGGTGGCCTTGGTGGCAGCCAATCAAAGCGCACCAGAGAATCCACACCCAGAGTCTTTAGACGAAGCAGGGAGGTAGCGAGATCACTGCGTTGGCTCTCTGGGGCTGTAAATCGTGGCAATATATGGTGGTAGGCATCCTCGGTATAAAGACGGTAAACCTAAAATTAAAGAGCTACTTAAAGACTACCAACAAACATTACGATTTGGAATGTTTGCGATACGAATTCCCAACTTATCAATGTAAGGATGTAATGACTTAATTACAGGCAAATCACCTCTCCCACTCGCACTCTACCCGCCCGACCGGCTCTCTGGTTAGCCGAGGCCTTCGAGACGGGCAGGGTGACAAGAGCCTCAAGCGAGTTGTTCGCATTGTAGGCACGAAGACGTGCGTACCCACAGTCGATGACATAGCCAATCCGAGGCAAAGTGACACTGGCCTCCGCCACATTGGTTGCCACGACAACGGTGCGAACGGCGTGCGTAGGACGCTCGAAAACGCGGAGCTGCTCGTGCGCTGGAAGTCCACCATAGAGGGGCAAGCTACGTAGAGGGGGGTAACGGTCACCGCCTCCTCGGCCCTCTTTTGATTGCTGCTGTTTTTGGATGAACCGCTCTTTGCGGTCGCGGTACTCGTCGACTAGCTCACTCACCAACCGATTCACCTCATCTTGGCCTATATTAAAGAATGTCTTTGAAAAAAACTGAATGAAAACGAGGTCAGCAAGTGCTACGAATGAAGAGAATGGCCTACTTGTCAGAAAGACGAGAATATCCGCGCCGAGAGGCCGATCTTCATGCAGCTTGAAGATGGTTTTGCGCGCCTCGGTAACGTAGCAGGGTGTGGGATCACGCAGGTAGAAGATACGCACGGGATGCTGCCTGCCCTCCACGTGCAAGTGGGAGACGGGCTTGAGGCGGGTGTCACTCTCTTCTACTATGGGCTCTCGCAGATTCAGGTCCTTGAAGTAGCTGATGAAGCTGTCGTGGAATAGAATGAAGTTAGGGCTAAACCAAACTATCAAAGATTCACTTTGGAAGGCTTCTGATAACACCAATGCAAAGTTTTTAGTTTTATTAGCAGAATGTTGAAGGTATTTCAGCTCTTCTGAACCTATGTACTGGAGCGATTCACAGATCCACACGCCTTATAAAACCCAAAGTAATTCACAATTTTGCAAAACGGCGCCACTTCGCCAATAAACTCGATGATTCTATAGTCTAATATTCAATAGCCTACAGCGTCAACAAAAATTATAAAACAGCATCATTTGTTACACTGAGATTTAGTCTGATGTCATGGGAAGAATAAAGAACATAAATTTAATCGCAACTGCTATTCACTTCTTAAGCTACTCCGATACTCTGAAAACAGTAATGACAGGCAACTTAACCGGAACACTTAATACTGGCAGCTGACGATTTCTAAAACAATTTTCGATCAAAAAACGAGTTGAAGAATAAGTCACACGAGACTTACTTTAGACAAGTTTTCTACTCATGGAGGTGTATTTTGTGATGGCTATCTCTCTGACGTGAACGAAATTACCAGGATCGAATTCAATTAAAACGTCCTGCGCTGATATTCCCACACATTTAAAGAATGCGTAGTGACTTCTAAGCTAACTGCATGCCAGTCTGGCCTCTTCCCATCTGTTCCTGTTTCTAGCTCCCTAGTTTCACCCCACCACGATATTGGTCGGTTGTGCACCTTTAAGAACTATGGAAGCATATGACAATAAGCACATTTTCCCTGCACGTAGGTGTTTTAATGACAAAGCAAAAGGCATAAGAACCGCCACCACAGGTAAAATAGCAGCGCTTATGGGTTTTTAATCAAACTGAGCTTAAGAACGACGTTTACAAAACAATGAGTTATTTCAGGTTTAAAAAGTACTGATGGCCAATCACAAATTGATTTACTACCAGTTGTTAGTTGAAAAGATAGAAACCTACTTTTGCGCCTCCAAAGTAGCCGACGAGACCACTACTCGCAGATCATGCAGGCGTTTACGCAGAATCTTCTTCACCAAACCCATAAGCAAATCCACTTGGAGAGAGCGTTCATGCACCTCATCAAGCATAATCACGCGATAGTTCTGGAGCAGAGGATCACGAGTCATCTCCTGAATCAGCATTCCATCAGTCATGTAGAGAATCGACGTCCGACCCGGCTTGAAGCAGTCCTCAAACCGAATCAGGTAGCCAACCTCGTTGCCCAAATTACAGTCCTTCTCCTCTGCCACCCGCGCTGCCAAGTTGATAGCTGCTACGCGTCGAGGCTGCGTCACGGCGATATATTTTGATGTTCCACGAACCCATCCTGCTTCGTAGATGTACTGTGGTAGCTGGGTCGACTTTCCGCTTCCTGTCTCTCCGGTAACCACAACAACCCTGCAAATAATATAAAAGTTATGAAATAGTATAACATGGGCCCAATATGCAAAAAGACTACTGACTACCTTGAAGTTTCCAATAAATAGAGAAAGTGACTGCGCCACTTGAAAGTAGGTAAGCTTTGGCGCTGTTGGTCGATATGCCGAATGCTGGCGACATTGGAGACTACAGCACCTTCAGGACATTCGTCTATCTCCTCCGAAGCTATCAGATCCTCTTCGCCTGGTTTCAAGAAGCGGGAACGTTTTGGCAGAAGGGACATTCTTTGACAGCTCCAACAAAGATCACTCACCAATCCACCATACAAAAAGTCCAGTCTTCGTTTGTGGAATTTCAAGGTCATCCGTTGGGAAAAATTTCTGCCATCATTTCAAGAAAATTTGCGTTACGGAGTCGTAGCCTTAAGTTTGACTTATTGAGAGATGGAGGTAAACATTTTTTTGATGTTTTTGCTTTATTTTTGATTTAACAAGAAATCATAGAACGCCTTTTTTCTATTGGTCGATTACAGGCATGACACCGCTTAAAGGTGACGTGGGTTCGTTTTTCTCAACTGCACCAAAGTGTGAGCGCACAAAATTATAAAAGTGCTTAGAATGTCTTTTAGCGATTCCCCTATTTTGTTGAAATCATGACAAAGACACATTAGAGCACCACTGTATTACTTTTTGCTTTGGCTGTATAGTTTTTTTTTTCCAGTTTGCGGTTATTTTCATTTACAAGTAGATGATGGTGACTGCTGGCTTAAGAAACGCCCGCATATATGGACAACAAATCTCCCGTTCTGTCTCATCAAAGAGTTATAGTCACCAGGATTACTGCTGTAATTTGGTGAGGTGAGTTGGATTAACGCTTTTATTTTTATCGTAAGAAAAGCAGACTTCTACAACTACCTCTGCTGTCTGGCACTTCCACAACCTCAGCGACGTTTCGCTTTTGCATTCCGGGCCTTCAACGTGGAGATTGCCCTTGTGAGTTCAGGAACGCTTTGCACCTTTTCTATGAATGTCACCTCGTGTTGTGCTCCATTTAATAGATTTTGCTTTAAGGTAGTCGCTTTGGGTTAGTGGGCAATTATAGAGGATTTTAGTCATACCTGCATTTGCAACTTCCCATTCATTGCGGCACAATCCTAACTCTCTCAAAGGAAACAATGTGTGAAACATCCATATTTTCACACCGGTTCATCCGTCTCCCTTTTCACTTGTCCAATTTTTTAAACACTCATCTTAAATCTCTGTCTCTAGCCGCCCTCGCATCCTTTGTCCATCACTTTGATTTTGACCCATCTTCTCCTGTTGCCCTGATTTGTCAGTCCATTTAGTTATCGTCAAGCCATTCATTCTTAGTATTTCAACTTGTGATTCACCTCTCTGTTCATTCGTTCTACTCCTTCATCTTTGACTTAGCAATATTTGCGACTTCGTTCTTTTGTTCACTCACCCATTCACTCAAGATCATTTAGTCTCACCTCTGTCCTGATGCATTCTTTCTGAACCTGCCTATGTATCCTTTACTCTTGTCCAATATTAGTACATTCTTCCCTTATACTTTCATTCATCTCTGGTGGGTCCTTGCAGCCATCTGCTAACCCGTTAATCTATCTATCTTGCATGAATTCTTCTACAGTGAACCCGTTCATCCCTGATTCTCACACTTATTTGTGCATGCTCACAGTTCCTACAAGATGTAGTCCTTCGATTTTGCTATGTGTTCTAGATTCGAGATCGGGCTCCCACACCACAGACGACAAACCTGCGCTTCCAGTACTGGGAGGACTTTGTTCAGACCCTAATCGACTCTCGAGGAGTGACAAGTGGCATGTTACACCGCTCACCTATTGAGGCGGAGCTCGACTGGGCAGTGAACCGGTTTGACGATTGTCTCTCGCGACATTGGCTACTCCGATTGCTACATGCTCGGGTGAATCGCTGTACTCAGTTTTTGGTGTACCAGTCCATCCCGAATCCACTCATTTCTTACGAATCTTTCCCTAAACTCCACCCATCCCTACCCTATCCTTCTGTGCATCCATCTCGGATCCGTCCATTTAGTTATCTATCCGTCCTGGATCCTTCTATAGATAGACCTTTCCATTCATTCATCTATCCCTGATGTGTCTAGTTTTCCATTTAGTCTATTAACCTATAAGTTGTCCGCCAATTCATTCCCTTATTCATCCATCCATCTATCCAGCTTTCTGTCAATCTCTCAATCTCCTTTAGTATCTTATTCCACCCAAGCTGCCCACTTTTGCTTTTCTTTATCAGTTTGGATTATCCATTTATTTGTCTGTTTACGTGATCATCAATCCACCTAATCGCTTTACTTTTTGACTGATCTCCTGCTTATCTACCTATCCGGTTGTCAATCTCTGCTTGCCTGCCTTCAAATCTCCCCATCAGTGTCTATCTATCTTTTCGTCTCTATCCATTCATCTACCTGCCTGCTTCTACACCTGCCCCACTACATTTCCTACTATCCACCTCTATCCCTGTCTTTGTATTCGTTTGTCTGTCTACTTACGAACGTCTTTCCGCCTCTTCTAGCGTAACCGTCCCGGGGATGTGGCCTTCCGCGACTGCTCGGAGTTGGAAGAGTACGCGGAGTCAACCAACGCTCCCATCCACTACGGTCTCGCTGAGGCCTTCGGTATGTCTCCATCGACTTTCTTGCTAAATTTGTATACTCCTCGTTTGTCGAATTTCCGAGCTGTCATCTATGCTGCTACATCGCAATTTCATGATATTATTCATTATTACTTGGGAAGAGCAGAAATTCCTCATACCTTTACAATAACTCAAAGTCGATCCTGTCTGAATTAGTGATGATCTGCCTCGCCACTGCTGATATACACCTGCCATTAGCAGTCATCCTCATCTTAGCTCAGGCTTTTCATGTTTGCTAAGGCTTGTTAAAGACGGATTTGGATCTCCCGTCTGGTGTAGATCCGTTTCCACGTCATCCAACTTTGTCATTATAGCGACAGAATCTAACTAACATGACAAAGTAATAAGGTAGGCTATCTTGAGAATGTTAGTCGATTAATTTGTGTAGATGACAGGGTAAAGAACGGAGACGAAGAGAGAAAGATAAAGATCGAGGTACTTTAACCTAAAATGATTATTGCGACTCGCCGTGGGAGATAGGGGATAGATAGGTGAGGGAAGGAATTAGCATCCTCGGCCTATCTGCCTTGGATTCAGGATTTACGTCAGTCCAGCTTTTCATTGCGGTGATAACATTAAGCTAAAAGGGGGGAAAGGCTAGAGATATCTTTTGTCTAGCAAGTTGGCTCTACTGACTGCTGATTCTGCTCTTCTACAGGTCTTAAATCCCTGGAGGTGGACCATGCACTCTCGCATCTGGCGAAGGCTCAAGGCATCATTACGCACCTTCGCAGCATTGTGCCCCTCGTGCGTCAATACCGCGCCCTCCTTCTACCCACTGACCTCCTCGTCCAGGTTAGTCATTGCCATCATCGCCACTGACGTCAACATGAGAATTCCTATGACTTATTCACGCTTTTGTGGATATGACTGTACCAGCACTTCCATCAATGCCTATATCCCGAACAATTTCAACAAATTTATTCTGCTCATCCATCACCTTAATCACTATCATTTTCACAACAAAAATTTGGCGTTTTCAAACAGCTTGAACCCCCTTCTGAAAAGCCCCTCTGAAAAATTTGCACGATTCATCATCAACACAGATTCATTCACATCGCTATCACTGTCTCGAAGGCGTCCATCATCAGTTGGATTCAACTTTGAACTCTGGTACAAATTTCTTTATTGATTCCTCCTCCTCTTCCTCTCTATTTGATGGAACCATCATCATCATCTTGAGAAAAAAAACTATCAGTGTGTCCGTAGCTTCATTGCCATTTCCTTCCAGCATGACCTCCCAGCCGAGATAGCCCTCCGTCTCTGTCTCGACTCTTCCGATGCCTCGGTCGATCCACAGGCAGTAGAACGACTACGCGACATTTGCCAGGTTTTGGCGACTCTCGCTCGCAACCACGCCGCGAGGGCGGTCGTTCTCCGCTCACGACCTAAAACGGATCTGAAAACACGACAGAAATCTCTGCTGCCGCTGTTACTTCTACCGTCGGTGCCGGTGTGTCGGCTGCTGCGCGCTCTCGCTGCATGCAATTTCGATCCGCGACACCCAAGATGGCTGCAGCCGAGGGAGGGTCTGATGCCTCTGCGAGTAGCGTGGCATGCGATGCGTGGGACGTCTGCCACACCACCGTAAATCGGTTGGCTCTTCTCTCTGTCACCCCAACGATTATTTTATAGTTTGTATATAAATACTATAGGCTGTCTATGCTTCTCTCCAGTAACTTTTTCCTTTCTTTTGGGAAGAGTTTGCTTGTCGGTTTGTTTTCATATTTCCCTATGAATATCCGTTCTTGCCCTCTTGATGGTACATTAGCCGTTAGCACAAGTCCGTAAGAGCCTCTGGAACCGATAAAAATGGAGCGAAGTGTTTTGACCCTTAACTTACAGGCATTTGGTGTTCATGTGTGAATGCGGTGGGTAGACGGATATCAAGGTAGTTTCAAGTCTGGCTTACAAGTCCACCTGCCTGATCGGCCTCTTCGTTTTTCCAACAAGTTCTACGAATGTGAGATGGTCTGTAAGTTGTCTTTCCTTCCCTCACATTCACGTGACACTTCCCTCCCGTCAATCGATAGGTCCGCGTGTCAACTGTTCTTGCTGACACAGTCCCTCCCCGCAGCATTTGTAGCCCTTCACCCAAGAGCCTCCTAAGCATTCCTCTCAAAGAAAGATGCGCGAAATCCTCTACCTTATGATCGGCCAATGCGGTAACCAAATCGGTGCCAAGGTGGGTCATTCCCAGTCCTTCACTTCTAACTCCTTACCACGTCTAGTTTTGGGAGGTGATCGCAGACGAGCATGGCATCGGTCCCGACGGCTTCTACCGAGGCGACTCGGACCTCCAAATCGAGCGCATCCACGTCTACTTTATGGAGGCGGCTGGTGGTCGAATGGTACCACGAACAGTACTGGCTGATCTTGAACCGGGCACTCTGGACACGGTGCGTTCAGGGCCCTACGGGTGTCTCTTCCGACCGGACAACTTCGCCTTCGGAAACGCGGGCGCGGGTAATAACTGGGCGAAGGGGCACTATACAGAGGGCGCGGAGATGATTGAGAGCATCATGGAGATTGTGCATCGGGAGTGCGAGGCTTGCGACTGTCTGCAAGGTTTCCAGGTGGTGCATTCTATGGGTGGCGGAACTGGAGCTGGAATGGGAACTTTGCTGATCTCCAAGATTAGGGAACACTATCCTGACCGCATCATGTGCACGTTCTCCTGCTATCCTTCGCCTAAGGTAAGGTTTCATTGCTTTGAAGTAATGTTTTTCCGTTATGTGTCCACATGTTGGATGGAATCGCGCAGTTCTTATTACTTTTGTTCAATTCTTAGACAGTCGCTTTGTCGAAAAGAATCTGAAGTAGGGGAAATCATATTCAGCTGTTTTGAGATGTCACGTCAACAACGATTGTCATCCATCCCGTATCCATCCATTCATTCATTTGTTTATCCACCCATTCCTTTTCTATCTATCCGCCCATTCATGCATTTCTGTCAATCACTGGTTTGAAACGTGGCATGTATTCCATTCTATCGAGATTTGTCGTGACCCTGACGACACAATCGTCACTGTCGATCTGAGTAGATAGAGTTAAGGACACTAGAGCTTCCTCCAAAGATTTTGAGCCACAGGGAAGATGGAATGGAGATCTTCGCTCAACAAGCATAAAGAAGGTGTAAAATGAATTCGTGTTAACAGCAGATCTATTCATGATTTACATGTTTGATCATCCGTTCTCACAAACAGCCTTCAAGAATCTTTCACAGACGGCCTATTTATCAAGATTCCGCAACATAGTTCCCATCTCGAAGCGAGGGAAGAAAGAGGAGTTGTATCAGATGGGTTTGACTAGCATTTCATGCCAGTTGAAGCCAGAAAGTAACACTGGATTGTTCAGTTCCCTTTCAAAAAAAAAGAAATCGAACCGCTTCCTCCTTATCATCTCCCCCCGGCTCCTTACATTTCCATAGGTCTCCGATGTGGTAGTAGAACCCTACAACACAATTCTCTCACAAAATCAACTCATCGAGCTGGCCGAACAGACCTTTGTAATTGACAACGAGGCCCTCTATGACATTTGTTCTCGCACTCTGAGGCTCAAAGATCCCACCTATAGAGATTTGAATCACCTTGTGAGCATTACTATGTCTGGCATCACCACCTCACTCCGATTCCCCGGTCAGCTGAATGCGGATCTTCGAAAACTCGGCAATAATCTCATTCCCTTTCCCCGTGTCCACTTCTTTGTTACGGGATTCGCACCTCTGCTTTCACGGTGTTCAATGTCCTATCGCTCGGACTCGGTGCACGAACTCACTTCTCAAGTGTTTCACCGTCACAACATCATGTCAGCTTGTAACCCCCTCATGGGTCGCTATCTCACTGTGGCAGCCATGTTTAGAGGTCGCCTTTCCATCAAGGAGGTCACAAGAGAGATGCAGGCGGTAAAATCGCGCAACTCTCCCTGTTTCGTCGAATGGATCCCCAATAATGTCAAGACAGCTGTGTGTGATGTGCCTCCGAGGGGGCTTAAGATGTCCGTCACTTTTATTGGCAACACCACAGCGATTCAGGAGATTTTTTACCGTCTGGGTGAGAAGTTCTTGGTCATGTTGAAGCGCAAGGCCTTCCTTCACTGGTATACAGCGGAGGGCATGGATGAGTGCGACTTTACCGCGGCTATTGCAAATGTCTCACAACTGATTCAAGAGTACCAACAAATTGAGTGCTAATTTACTTACCTACCTACCTCTTCCGCCTCCTCCTTTCAGTCTTTTTTTGATTTTAATAAACCTGATTTGTAGAGACGTCTTTTTGGTGCCCTTTGTAGGTATCGGATGTGGTGGTGGAACCGTATAACGCCACACTGTCAAGTCACTTTTTGACTGAATATTCGGACATGAGTTTTGTGATTGATAATGAGGCCTTGTACGACATTTGTTACCGCGTACTGAAAGTGGATAAGCCGACTTACGGTGACTTGAACCATCTCGTCTCAGCTGCAATGGCTGGAGTGACGACGTGTCTCCGATTTCCCGGTCAACTGAATGCAGATTTACGCAAACTCTGCACCAATTTGATTCCATTTCCTCTCCTCCATTTTTTCATTCCCGCCTTCGCTCCGCTAACCTCAAGATTCGTCCACACCTATTACAATCACACCATTCATGACCTGACAACTCAAATTTTTGACTCCAAGAACCTCATGACCGCATGCGATCCCCGTCATGGAAAGTACATCACGGTAGCAAGCGTCTTTCGAGGTCGTTTATCCATCAAGGAGTTAGAGGAGGAGATGCAACAAGTACAGAGTCGCAATTCCGCCTTCTTTGTGGACTGGATTCCAAACAATGTCAAGACAGCTGTCTGTGATGTGCCACCACGGGGCCTTAAAATGGCTGTCACCTTCATTGGCAATAACACGGCAATTCAGGAGAGCTTCGAACGTATTGCTCAACAATTTAGAACCATGTTTAGCCGGAAGGCCTTCTTGCATTGGTACACGTGTGAAGGCATGGATGAATGCGAGTTTGACAGTGCTTATACCTCGATGTTGGAGCTTATTAGTGCTTATCAGACCATGGAATGCTAGATCTGTCTTCCTACTTTCCTTTCTTTGTCTTAATAATGCTTCCTTTATTCAAGAAAACAAAGATAATTTTCTGAAATAAAAGTTTTTCCTCTCTCTCTCCTCAATGTAGATATCCGAGGTAGTGGTAGAACCCTACAACTCAGTTCTGGGCCAGAGTCACTTGATAGACCTGTCAGATGAGTCCTTCACTTTGGACAACGAGGCCCTTTTTGACATCTGTTTCCGCACCCTGAAGATCCAACATCCTACACTGGGCGATCTCAACCATCTGGTCTCAGCAACGATGTCGGGTATTACCACATGTCTCCGTTTTCCCGGTCAACTCAACGCCGATCTACGCAAATTGGGCACAAATCTCATCCCCTTCCCACGACTTCACTTTTTTGTGCCAGGCTTTGCACCCCTTACCAGTCGGTATGGTCAAGCCTACCACACCTACAACGTCCACGATCTCACCTCACAAATGTTTGAAGCGCGGAATTTGATGTCAGCATGCGATCCGCGTCATGGGAAGTATCTTACGGTGGCAGGCATGTTTCGAGGTCGACTGTCAGTGAAGGAGGTGGAGGAGGTGATCACCGATGTACAGAACAAGAATTCGGCCTACTTCGTGGAGTGGATCCCAAACAACATCAAGACGGCCATTTGTGATGTGCCACCCAAGGGCATGTCCATGTCCGCCACATTTGTGGGCAATACAACGGCAGTTCAGGAGACCTTCAAACGAGTATGTGATCAGTTTGCGGTAATGCTGAAGAAGCGGGCCTTCATCCATTGGTACATCACGGAGGGTATGGACGAGGCGGAGTTTGATGAGGCATTCACGAATGTCAATGACTTGATTGGAGAGTACCAGCAGTACGAGAGTGACTAGAAGGGCCTCAAGGATCCATTTTTACTTTTTTGTGTTTGCAAGGAGGCAACTTGCAGAAAGAGCATGGATATGTAGGTCTTGAGTGCACTGCAAAATATGCACGAGGCTACTCTAGTCTTCTTGACCTCATCTGAGGTGGGGGTGAAGGGTGGGGTGACGTAATTCTATAAGCATAAGATAGAATGCATCACTTTGAATCTCTGGGTTTACTTTTTTTCTGAATAAGTTACTGATCTAAGAAAGGTAGCATTCATCGTATTTTCTGGTCTCCTTGAAACATGACACCAAAAATGCTAGTTCCGGTTGTTACAATGGATGAGACAGTTGACTGGATTGTGCGCACGACGGATGGGTACACGATAGATGAATGTGTACGGGATGGATGGATCCTAATGAAAGCACCGCAGTCCAACCCAATCAACCACCTTTTTTCCCCATCAAAAGACATGTTCTTTCCTTCCCTTACTTCAAAGCAAACATTTAGTCCTTCACAGAGGGTCTAGATCTTCTGAGTCGGGTATCCAGGCCAGAAGATATTCCAGAAGATGGTGAAGATAAAGAGGGCAAAGCATACACCAAAGCACGCCCAGAATTCGATCCGCTCCCATGGCCGCTCGTGGAAATAGCGCAACAGTGGCACACCCACCAACACCCCCGTCATGAGACCTGCGGGTATAGGTGAGTAGCTCGCGTGCAGCGGGGCGTCAGGCAGGCCATAGCGCTCGTACAACGCGATTCCAAAGTCCACTGCACAGAGGAGGAGGATCAGACAGACCTAGAGGGCGGATTGGAAAGAGGAAGAAAGGAGAATGTTGATTAATTGTTCAAAGCGTAATTCTGTAGCACCTGATTTTGTTCGCATTGTTAAATACTTATGGCTGGCTGGAGAGGAATGACCTGACTGCAACGGACTTTGGGTGAACAAAAAGTTTCAAGACCACGGAATCCCTCTACAGCTTTTACTGACAGAGACTTATTGAGGAAGAGTGTGATGGGTAAGTATTTGAAAGCTCTCGAGGGTTGCGAAAATGTGGCAACAGCAGACGATAAGGATTCAGGGATGTGTTAGAGCTCTTGGGTCGACAAGTGATGAGCTGGAGCCCAGATCCTCTTGTTTTCCCAAGGTAAAGGGAGCCCCGAAGGATTTGATGAAATGGTCAGGCCTCCAGCACCTTCTTAGCTTTGATATAACCTTCAGCCTTGAGAGCAGAAGGGGCAAGTAGAAATGTCATGCAAAATCTTTCAAGGTGTTCTGAAGTGCGTGTCATCCAAAGATACATAAGCGAATCCAGACTTTCAGGATCTCTCAAAGGTAAAGACAGACTAGAGTTGGGCATTCTTCACTTTCTTACCCTAAAAATTCCAGAGACAGCAACAGCCATCGCCCGCTTCGCAGCCGTGGATGCACGAGCCACCGCAAAGAAGTCGTGTTTCATCTCCTCCCAATGAACCACCGTAAGGGCGAGATGGGCACCGAGAAGGACGTAGGCACCGCCGCTGGCTCCGATGCCGATGGTTCTGGGATCCCACACCGAAGTGGCCAGAGAGCCTGCCAGTACCCCGAGGAAGTAGAGTACTGCCACCCGCCACGTTCCTTGGGCCCATTCCATTAGGCTGCCCAAAAGGAGAGTCACCAGGCTGTTGAAGATCACGTGCCATATACCCTGTTCAGTGGTGATGGAAAGGGCTGTGGTCATCCTGCGGGCTAGTAATCCATCTTGCTGCAGTAAGTTTCTCTGTCCTTATTTTCACCTGGCTCCACTAAACCAATCTGCCTTTTCCTTCTTCTATCGACTACTTTTAAAGCCTCTCATCCCTCCATCTGTCCGTCTCGTTTCCATTTTCTCATTCATCCCGTACCCATCCTTCCATCCACCCATCCATCCTGTACCCCTCCGTCCATCCATCCATCCATTCATCCATCCCGTATCCATCCATCCACCTCTATTCATTTATCCGTCCCGCATCCATCATCCCGTATTCATCCCTCCATCCATTCCATACACTTCTATCCATCCCGTACCCATCCATTCTCCTTCCCTTTACACAGTAATACACCTGTTGGGTGCCCGACACTTCGTCCCGTTCTTTATCTACCTATCTCCCTTCTCCTTCGACACTCTTCCCAGATTAACCAGCTTCAATTCCATATGTGTCGATGTTGCAAGGCTTGAGTTCGACTTAACTTTGTCAAGGAGAGTGGAGAAATGTAAGGAAGCCTACCTGATGGACGAGAAAGTAAGTAAAGAACCTCCAAACTTCTCGACGTCGACGTGGGTCAAAGAAAAGTGGCGAGAAGTAGGGAAATCCTGACGACCAGGTCAACGCATTCGCTGGCTCGGCTTCAGCTCGACGATTTAGCTCCACTGCATAGTAGATGAAGACAGCTAACTAGAATGGCAATGGTGGTGATGATGATAGTACGGTTCGATTGTGTCCACAATTTGAATGTAAATGATGCCTCGTTTGGTTGTAAAAAACTCACCTGAACAAGGACCACCACGGAACAGAAAATCGGAGGTGGTAGACACTTCAGCACCTTTAAGTAGAACTCTGGAATGTACTCCTCCTCCATAATGGTCAGAGCCTCCCCTGGTTGACACCTTCGTCCCAGCCGGGCCCTTGAAGTTGGCCACACACCATCGGGCTCTAGTCTAAACATCGCACCACCGTCTCCATTACCGTCATCATCGCAGTTCCCAGCGTATCCCGTTATCGCGTTAGGCAGCTTCTCCGAAGTGATAACCTTGTCGTCATCACCAGCACCACGGCCGATTGCGTCAAGCATCTGAAGGTGTTTGATAGCACGAGCTCTGGCAGCGGCTAATCGCAAGCCCGGATTGGCAGCCAGAAGGGCGCACAGGGCGACTCGTTGGTATGGTGACAGGTCGAGGTATCGTTTGTGTACAAGGACGGCGCGGAATTGCTATTCGAAGTGAATGGAAATGTCCAAGTTGGACAGCGAAATCTACCTAAACTTTATCGCTCTATCTCTCTGCTACATGATCACAATACCAAATTCGAGACGCTTTATTTTGCGATCGTCACTCTGAAATCTCACGCTGATTCTGTTAAGTGATTTTGTTGGCATGTACTGACACAGCAGGTTTTGGCATGTCGTTTGTCTGGAGGTACTCTCGGTTTCTTCCAGAAAAAAAGGCTACTAAGGTGTCATTTTTAAACAAATGCGCGTTCCACTATGCAATAGACCAAGCAAGTAACAAGCGAACAAAGTGTTTGACAAGACTCGGGAGAATTTTCATTCTGTCGGACAATTTTCTCACATTCCACACAAGCGTCACACATATGTGACGCTCCGATTTTAAAAAACTGCCATATTCAAGGTTGGGAGTAATAATAAGAGGAATTCTATTGGGAAATTTTCATCAGGAATTTTACAATAACCCAAGTGTTCAACAGAGTTCTGCTGCAAAAAAGTCGGTATTACCTCATAAGTGATCCTCCCATCTCTATTGGCATCCAGGTAGAGCATGAGGTCCTTTCTGCGATCTTGCGGCAACCCATAGCCCCGATATTGAAATCGGTTGAGTAGTTCACGGCAGGGAATGCCACCGATTTGATCGTAGGACTGAAACATGTGAAGAAAGGTGTGCTCAATCCATTGGCGGTACTCCTCCTCCGTCAATGAACCCACGGAGTAGTCGTAACCGGTGATGGGGAGCTGATCCAGTGGCTCTTCTTCTGTCATTCTGAGAAGAGACACAAAAGTGATTAAAGCCAGTCGGACTAAGGATAGTTGATTACATTCGATGGGGAGCGTTAAATAGAGGGTGACAGAATGGGTCCCTGCAGTTGTTACTGGTTGACATGGCATAACAACAGACGACTTCTTCAAGTAAGGGGTGCTGGTGATACCACTGGCCTTAACTTCTAAGACGTACACTCTTCGCCCTCACAAATCGCGACCACGCATGCTTTGGGTGTGTTGAGCTCAAGGCAGAAGTTTTTACACTGACTTTCCTCCTGAAGGCTAGACAATTAGGTGTGGCATCAACCTGTACCGAAAAGGTCCGCTTTTCCTTCCGAAACAGTCGGAGGCAGGTCCTGGTCTTGCAGAACGGCACAAGACCTCATATTTCATGCCAAAAAGGCTACTCGCGACAAGACCTCGAGATAATCATCTGAGTCAGAAGGTCGAAAGAAAGTCAACACCTGGATTTGCTGTTAAAGCGCATTTTGGTACTTTCAAGAGGCAAGCATTTATCGCAACTCTTTAAAGCACAAAATAAAATTTCTTTAAGCTGTAATCCACCCAATTAAACACTAGAATGAGGGTACGCATAGACTCGGTGGAACTCACCTCTGCCTCGTATGTGAGTTCCATTGACTCCAATCATCCGTTGTCATTTTCTGCCACTCCCTCTGCTATTGGCCAGATTTGGTAGAGTGCTTGCCTCCAATTAATCGGAGAATGACAGGGGCGTTACCCTCTGCGTTATTCATGCAATCTGTCGGTTATTCATGGCATGATCCGTCTAACGGCGGTTGCATGATCAACCGTAAGCACGCCTCTCACTGACATTGTGTGCATTGTCTCCTCACCAATCACTAAAGTCGCATGTATTGATTGGTTGGTTAAGGCAAGTTTTTGATTGGTCGGTCGAGGAAAGGTCTTGACAGCGATTGGCGCATTTTAACAAAAGACACTGTGAAAGGGTCGCAGTTCATACTCTGTCTCACTTTTTGGTCCACGGAATTCTTCACTAATTAAAAAAGGTTATCATGATGGAGAGCTACTAAGTTTATAGGTATGGATAGTTACTTGTTGATTTCAGCTTTGGCCCCCTGAGTCCTTCTTGAAGGGGATAATTAGCCACCCCACTTAGCATTCAGAAGAGCTTGAAGACTGCAAGATCATATCGCTGATCGAAAACACAATCTGTCAGAGGTGAAAATATGTAGATAAGACACTTACCAGAACCTGAACTTCTACATCGAATGCTATGCTGCCCCGCTGCCTTCTGCCAATTTGATTGCACGCCCTTGTTACTTGAGTTGAATGGATCCTTAACGGATGAAATAAACGGCTTTGTACTCGTAATTAAACATAGTTTTGTAAAGTGCCTTAGGAAGCTCCCGTTCCTAAACGAGTCCTTAGCTGTCATGTGCTTGTATTTAATAAGCTAGAAATGCGGATTTTGCACAAATTTAAAAGAAAAAAGTGGGTGGAATTGAGCCATCTGGCGTTCGACTCCGCTTTCTTAACTAGAATCAGCTCTGGTATTGGGCTCGTTAACTACCATTTAAGTCTCCAAAGATAAGTAATTCCCTAACTACCTGATTAAAGCTGTTCGTCCATAGGTAAATGACTAGTCAACGCTGGGCACCAGATAAAGTGACTCGACTTTCTCGTTAACATTACCTATTAAACAATACACCTCAGACAACCGTTTAGAAATCCCGCCACAGCCCCACTTATTTCTATTTCAGTAGACAACTGCGGTATCATTTTGACGTGTAATTCAAACCAATAAATTGCCATTTTCTCTACTCCAATAAGAAGTACGACCAAATGTCCGTTAGTAGAGCACCCAATCTGTTCTGTTTCAGATCATTTCCGCCCACAAATTTACTAATTTAAATGTCCATCTACCAAAAAAGGAAAAAGAAAAATGAAGTCACATTCCGCCCCATTCCAATGATAATATAGAATCAGTACAAAAAATAGCACATCTACCAAACACATCAATAAAACCAAAACAGGAAACAATTCTGCGTAATTTACAGTGCCACGCTACTTATCACACATTTCAGTAGTAGCGGCAGTGGGTAGGATTCGAACAAACACGATATTCGCACCTCGAATGAACAGTTGCCCATACCGATTGCACACTGGTTCGAGGACTGCATTGAACCCCGTGGGATCGTCAAACTGCGTGGAAGCTGTTTGTTTCTCATTCTCCACATCCAGTCTAGGAGACTCCGAGGGCATGATTTCACTTTCTCTACTGGAGACTGAGTGGTTGCGTTGTGCCATTCGTTCCATCACTTGTTGAATTCGACGTCGTCGTCTGCGACGTCGCCTGCCAGGGCCTTCATTCTGGAATAAAAAAAGGTCAAATCACCAAACATTAAATGTTTAGGGAACAATAAATGCTCAATCACATGTTTAACCGTGTGAGTCCTCTGTTTTCTGTCAATTTCTGTCACCATCTCGGTGGCCTTCTGTTACATTCATATCATTCCTGTGGCAACAGTCCATCAGCCCTCCTAAACAGGCATGAAAAGTTTTATCCCTAGGGTACTGAGAGAGAACCCGGAAGCCATAAAGTATGCAACTTATTGTATGAGAAAAAACGTATTAAAAAGTAAACAACTCACACTTTGCAATTTGGGGTAAGCTACCGTTTTGTACTCAGTCACATCGGCCAAAATCTAGGGAAGAAATACCGGGATTTATCCCAGTTAAGACAGTTAAATCGATAGCGTTGACCTCTGTCAGTGAACCAATGAAAAAGCCTCGAGACTGGTCAATAGAATTGGTAAACTACACTATTAATGAGGCTAAAATGTAGCAGGTCTATAAAAAGTGAAGCTCCAGATAACTAACCAGATTCCAGTATCGGTCGAAAGCGACCATACGACCAGTCAGGATGGCACGGATCTCCCGCATACCGCGGGTCACCACGTAGACAGCTGCTGAATCATGCATTGCTTGCATAAGACGTTCCATCGGTCCCAAGACCCCTTCTAGTGTCATGGAGTGATCCAACTTCCGCTCCAAACCTTAAAGGGAAGGCACGTAGGGAAACACAAGGTGGTGGTGGCAGCAACGAAAGATGCTACCAACGATATTTAAGTAGCATGCATCCGTGGGTAGTGAACTATTCGATTAAAAGGTAAGGATTTCGGAAAAAAATCTGCAAACGTACAAATCATAAGATTTATGCCGTTTTCTGCACTTAAGTCCACACAAGTCTGTCTTTTAAAACACGTGTTTAACACGAATTTCACATGTTTAAGTATTTTTTTAAAAATATTAATGTTTGCAGTTGTTAAAATAATCGCGAAGCCGGAAGGTAAAACACCTTCAGAAAATAATTTAAGACAAGAAATAGATATGATCAAAGTGTAAATGGAGTAGAAATGTAGAAAGAAAAAGGATGGAATCCTGAGAAACCATCTTAACCACGACTCGAGGCATGAACCCATGAAACTCGGATTCGTCCACAGAGGATAGGATTTGTGAGCCCTAGGGATATCCAGGAGACACACAACTACCGTCAAACACAGTGGTCTCCTTGTTGCGAAGGAAAGACAGTCACATAATCTTTGCTTTTGCCCCACGAGGGTACCGAGACGGGACCTGTATGGAAGAATGCTGTGTGCCCACGTAATTGGTCCTCACCACGGTCACAGGGATCTCCAGACCTACTGATCAAGTCAAAAATGACCGGAGGGGAGGGGGCTCGCCCATCGAGATACAAAGACGAGTAGCGCAAACTACTTCCACCCTATCACGACTCAATAGCCCCACCTGGCCGGAGAGGTCAGAACGCTGCGAGGTCAAGTGACCAAACAACCACTAAACTCGCAGTTGCAGTCGCAGAAGGGGGAGATCACACGACGCTACACAAGACGATTTCATACAACGTGAACGTCTTGTGACGATCTCAGGCATCAGCAGTAGCCCGGTAACAGCAGGCACAAAACACACGAGGTCTCAGCCGGCGGATAGAAGGACTGTTTTGAAGTTACCGCACGAAAATGCAGAGTTAAAATGCGCCTTGAAAACTAAATTATCAGGACTTCAGGCGATAGGCATCAGTAATCTTGATACCCCCTGACCCTTCTGTAAAGTTGACATGTCGCTTTCACATTGTCCCGCATACGCCAAAAAGACATCATCTCTCAACCTCGATAATCCAACGGTGTTGTCGAGGCATTGTCGGAAAATCTAGGTGACTTTGAGCGTGATCAAGGGCAATTACGATGCTGACCGCTACCAAATGAGTCAAAGGGTTCAACTGGATCGACTATCTTACTAGCCAGTGACTTTGCTCTAATCAAGGGTTATAACAATGACAACTGCTGATATTCAGCCAGGTCAAATGTAATAAGGGATGCGAAATTGGAACCCTAATAAGTGTTTTTTACTCTCCACGACGGTGAT
>NW_020170416.1:336282-355370 GCF_000524195.1 Echinococcus granulosus | reverse complement strand
ACAGTGAAAGTAGCCTTGTTAATGGGAGGGTAGAAAACGGAGATAGTTCACGAAAGTGGTGGCAAAATGAATCGCATAGAAGACTGACTGGAGAGCGAACCTTGTGTCCCCCACCGTTAAGGACATCATCTTAAGAAATGCCGCATAGAAGTAGGAACTTTTTATTTGCCCAGCAGACCACTGGATTACGGACCATAAATTAATGCTTTTAGTAGTGGGTTTTTTTTTCTATACATCCACAACAAGCCTTTAGATCATCCATCTTCGTGTCAATCCAGATCTGCCACATTTAAAAGGATTCTTAGAATCGCCACACAAAAGGAAATTTTTACATTTAAACCATCAATGGATGCACTTCGTATGAGACGTACTGTATGCGCCTCTGCTAAGCACATCCTCATCTCGTCGTGAGACTTGAATGTCAAGCTGATATACTATTCGCAACAGCGGTGCTACGCTAAGGAAGCAATTCTAACGCCTCACATAAACAACCACCACAGCCCTTGAAAAATAATTTGATGCATCACGAGCGCCATGGATATACAAACACTAAAAGCAAGCAGTAGCTGGTTACTTACGTCCCCAGTAATCCAGAATAGAACCAAATTTCTGCTTCTTAGTCCTCTTCAGTGGAATCTCGGATACCGATTCCCTCGAACGATTTGTTAGATCACACATAACCCGCCGTCCATCACTGGACATCTAAAAACAACTTGTTTACTGTCTTTTAACTAACCAACAGCCACTCACAAACATATAAACAAAAAAGAAACGCACTATTATATACTACCGCGTTTTACTAAAAAAACTAGCTACTTAAAACGAGTACATGGGGTGAAAAAGTCGCGTGGCGGAAGCATGCAGGATGGGCGCATATATCTAGATTTCAAATATCCTGGAAGTCCAAATCACAAGATTTGTCAGCCCAACCATAGCGCCAACGTTCCATAACACGAGAGCAGTCAAAAAGTGGTTTTCCTGTTTTCTTGTTTACTAGATTGTGCTGCAGGCACATCCACCCACTGAATGCTTCACGGCTTCGAACGTCTGGTGGGTAAATACTAATATCTATAACAAAAAAGGATAGCAAACACTTATCAGTGCCCAAATTTTTGTAGACGAAAAAATTGCATTTGACTAACTTTTCTTGAAGTCATCAGCACAGTATTTGCACGGAAAGAAGTTGGCAAAATCGTTGATAAAGCTTTCCATTGACTTCATCTCTTCTTTTGTCGGAGTAATTGGATAGTAGGCAGCCATTGTATGCAGAAGAGCCCATGTTGCGCGACCAAGACTGGTTTTGTCGAGTGGGCAACCTATACATGTTTGTAAACATAGGAAAAAACTTTTGCACATGCAGTTAAGGGACAACATAAAAGTACGCAAAGGGTATTAGATTCGAGTCATCATCATTAGAAATTCCAAGCGTTATTCCAATCATTAGTTCCATGTACCTTTCGCATCAAGGAAAAAGGGTGATGCCGTCCGAGACTCTGGTTTAATTTTTTTGTAAGTGGATAAATCTACACAAGCACGACAAAAAGATGGTGAACGTGGATTGTACAAATTCTTTTCCTCCTCCTGGCGCGTCGACCTATCACCCCTTGCGTTTCCCGACATAACCGAAGGCAGCTAGAAAAAAGTGTGGAGAGCACGAGAACAGAACAGTCAAATGCGTTCACATACTCGGTAGCATCATTTTCATCAGGGCCAAACAACTTCCCAACTTGCAATTTCATACATTTAAACAGTATTGTAAAATTGCTTACTAAGTATCAAGCTTTAAGGCATATATGTCACCCTTTAGTGAGTGCCTTTGGGAATGTTATCACTATCAGATGTAAAATGAACTCGGGCTTTTTAATAACAAGGTGCTATATCTATTTAAAAAAGGGATAGTATATTTTTTATTCTATCTGGTTTAGGCTGCAAAGCACCACAATCCTGTTAAAATTTTTTGCTTTCTTTAATGTTAAACAATATAATTCGCTAAAGTTGGTTAGTATAACATGCAAAAACGTAAAGAACTGCAACCAAATTTTGCCCTTTTAATAAGAGTTCATAACTTATCTTCTGTGCTTAAAAGTATTTGTTCTTTTGCTCCTACATTTTGGTCTTTAAAATTTTATTTAGCAATTTTTAGATTGTTTTTAGGCTATGACTATAGAATGAATATTTTTATTCAAATGGGCGCCGTCTTTCATTCGAATCACCTGCTGGGTGTCTGGTTGCTTCAAAAAGTTCCAGTTAGTAAGGGATTGTTGTGGTGATATTTTTGTTCTGACTGTGTTCTTGTGCACCTTTCCCCATCGTAATGTGTTCTTGGGCTTTGCCTATTTAGTGTTACTGTAACGGCTCTGCTGAGAGTTATGTCTCTTTCACATAGGAAAAAAGCATCGCATGCTCAATAAAAATATTCGGTCTTGTGCTAGTGATTATTTGTCCAGATTTTCCTTTGCATATTGTGAAACTTCTTGGGTAGACAAGTTTGCTTATGTTAGGTAGTGCCACAGGCCGCAATGGATGCCTCGGCTCGCGACGATGTTGTCCTCACTTTAACGGAAGCGGACGATACTTCTTCCCGCCAAATTGTAAAGCGCCGACGTCTTGCCCTTCTCTGCCATTTTGGAGTGCGCTCCACTGCTCTCATCTTCTATCTTCTGTGTTCCTGGTTCACCACCGCCTTCATCGCCCCTGTAGTCACCCTCCTCACCCTCTTCGCCATCGATTTTTGGCTTGTCAAAAACGTCAGTGGTCGTCTTCTTGTTGGTCTCCGATGGTGGAATTCTATCGACCTAGAGACTGGCACTTCTAAGTGGGTTTTCGAATCCGTTAATAGCACAGCAAGAGGGGACGAGTCAGTAAGCAGTCGAGAACGCGCTTCCCGTCGCTCCGCCGCTCGTCTATTCTGGCTTGGGTTGCTCATATTCCCGGTAATTTGGGTAATTCTTGTTCTTGTTGCTGTTTTCTCGCTAAAACTAGCTTGGTGTCTTGTTGCGGCCTGCGGATGTTTGGCTGGGTCAATCAATGCCTACGGGTATCTGCGTTGTCGCTTCAAAGGTAGTCCCATCGGCGGTGACTCCCAAGGAAGTGGTTTTAGGGGCCTCTTGACGACCAAGATGGCCAAGATTGTGATTTCAGATCTGTGGTCGAATGAGGAGAACCAACAGCAACAGCCTCCTAGCATTATCTAGGGCGATGAGGTTGTATCGACTTCTTCATGGTTTCATTGGTCATTGAAATTTCTTCACTTTGATCGGTTAGATTTGTTTATGTTATTTGTGTTTGAGAAGTAATGTACAAAATTACTTTCTACTTCCTCTTGTACTTTTTTTGTTGATTAAGTACAATGAATTCAGATGGCGTATACTATTGTAAACCTTCGAGCTGTTGTGTGGAAATGTAAGAAGCACATACGGGTTTTTCTCTACGTTTGAATGGTTTTCTGGGTACAAAAGATTGGATTACTGGTCTCTATATCTAGGCGAATTGCCTTTTTACTTTGTATCAATCCTGAAGCTTTGGCATAACTGGTACTTCTTTTAAAGTGCTCCCTCACTAAGGACTGCTCTGCAACTTTCGGTGTATTTTACCAGATGCATCTTCACTTTTTCATCCGTTTAACTTATTATGCAGTAAGTGCGCCCAATGAATTGCCTTCTTAGGTAACTGGCCTATAACTTGTTAATACATGTTCTAATGCAGCTTCATGCTTTCTGAACTGAGCATGGGATGACCAAAGGAAAAAGCACTTTTCATTGGAAGAGGATGAAAGGTGGCAGTTGATCGCTTGTCATCCAGTAATTGGTTGCCCAATCAACAAATTGGCAGACACTGTAGAAGTAAACACTGACAAACATGATGAGAGAATTTGTCATGCGGGGATGTGGTCTCATTTAACAGGATTTGACACACAAGACTCCCTGACTCGGTATTACTTTGTGCCTTTGCCAATACCGACTGTCAGTCGGCCGGTGGCTATCAAATTTAAGCAATAAAAGCTTTCTTATTTGGATTTTCATTATTTAACCTACTAGTTACGTAGAGGGCTTGGCCTCCGGTAAGGTGTCATTTCCTTCGCCCCTGTTTGGGCTGTGGTGGAGGTCTCTATTTCGGTAAGTACGTTTCTCCCGTGCTGATATTCGTGCTCCATGCACATCGGACCTTTGAGCGATTAACTTTTTTCTTACCAACCAAGTAACACTCCAGCCGTTCTTATGTATTCAAATGACGAGATCACTCAACGAGTGGTTTGGTATCTAGTCTTTAAGGCATTCGATGTACCAGCTTTATCCATTCAATTTATGATTAAGTGATTTCGTTAAATTTTCCTAGGCAGCTTGTTTTAAACAGAAGCAACGATTTGGATAACTTAAAAAGGAACTAGCCTTACTCTCTGAAAGAAGCGGCCTAGTTGGTACATGTTGCTTATCAAATTACATCGAATTCCGTCTCACTCGCATACTTTTCTTGATTTGCATAAGTTCCCACGATTATTGATTATTCATGATGCTTCGCCCTCTGGGGAATACAGGATTGTGGATGTCGTAACTTTTTCATTTTTTCTAACTTTAATGCGAATTAATGTGGTCATTACATCCTCTCTTTTTGTAATTGCCTCAGAATACGTTTTTACTGCCATTATTTAAGTAAAAAAGCTGTTATTCGGCAATTAAGCGGTCATGGGTAGCGGTATGCACTTGCCTATTTTTTATCACAAAAAGGATAAATTCCGGAAGTCTTTTTGGCATGATTTTAAACGCCTTAAACTCTGCTTCCGACCACCAAACTCGGTTTCTTACCGGGGTGCGTTTTTGACCACTACAGTTGGGATTAGGTTGACGGCCTTGCCTTAGAAATGGTCGAAGTGAACGTAAGGGGCCGAAAAGTGGACGAGTTGATTGCATGTAATGCTCCAGCCTTGCAGGATTTACCCACCCTGTGACCTTCAAATGCACCTTTAATGCTTTTGTCCCACTTAAGCTACTTAAAAACTGAAAACTGTTCAACTTTCCCCCATAGGAAAGAATTCAATTTCATTGTCACAGTTAACCTTGACATTTTTCACCGTTGCGTTTTTATCCTCCCCATCAGCGCCCTCTTAAGGAAAAGTTGAGGTTATAGTTTGTTTATTTGAGGGAGTTTTTCTTTAATTCAACAATGAAACAAGTAATTGCTTGGGAAATAAGTGTTTGGCCAGCTACTAATGACCGCATAACGCAGTTCTTTTCCACAGACGAGTTAAATCAATCCTGAGGACAGGTGAGCTGCGTCGTGGAGGGCGGTCCGCCCTGAGGTGAGACCCAGTTCAGTGATGTGAGAGGGGCTTTGGGCAGAAGGAGCGGATGCGTGCATCCATCCATCTTAAACCGCTCATGTGTGAACTAGCAACGGCGGTGGCAAGAACTAACCGTTTATCATTCAAAGCTGGATATTTTTGAGAATTAATTGCACAGAAAGTCTTCTTCTAGCAGGGTGTTTTCTTGTCAGAGAGTTAGTTTTTATTACAGGCCCAATGAGGAGTGCTTTCGGGTGCTGGACAGGGCTACAGAATGCTTTGAAGAATGAGCGCCAAGAGAGGACTCATTCAACGCTCCGCAAGTGTGTGTGTGTGTGTGTGTGTCATTATGACAGGCACCTTTTTCACATTTTAACCAGTTAATTTAATTTGTAGCTGTCAATTTGGGAATAAATTGTAATCCTTGGTTTGATTGCCGTTTCGATTAGCGATTTAATTTAATTTTATGATATTTAAGCGGTCATAAGAGAGTCTAGACTGCTCTCGTCGATTGATGCTTTTTTGACTGTCAAGTTACGCCTTGAAGACGCTTTGAGGGTCTATTATCAAGGGTGTGCAGAAGAGCTGGTGATAGAGATCCTACTCCACTCCTTAACCGTGAAGGCCGCTTTGCAGAGAACGGAACCGTTTTATCTACCGCCGTATGTAGCGTTTTCAGTAGTTCCTCCTCCGTGCTATCCATCTGGATGCTACTTAAGAACTTAAAAGTAGTTGCTACTCAAGAGAGACACAGGAAAACCGATTTGGGAAGCTCCCAAATCCTACGATAGTCTCGATGGGAGGGCCGTTTTGCAGAGGATGGAGTCGTCTTATCCACCACCGTATGTGACGTTCTCGGTAGTCCATCTTTCGTACTGTTCACCCGAATACTACTTAATGACCTAAAAGTAGCTGCTTATCAAGAAAGCTATAAAAATATCGGTCTTTTATCAAAGTTGGACGACTTCCAAATCCAATGGCAGTCTCAATGAGAGGACCGTTTTTAAAGGTCGGAGTTATTTTGTCCACAACTGCGTATGGTGATCTCAGTGTTCCCCCTTCTGAATGCTACTTAAGAGCTTAAAAGTAGCATCGAGTCAACGGCGTTCTGTCGTAGTTTGATGAAATCCATCTGATGAGTCCCTTTGTTCCACGTCACAAATACAGGGCGAACTCTAATTCCTCCACTCCAGTCCTATTGGCTACTCTGATACTCCTTGTAATTTGGGGACGTCTATCAGATCTGCTTTTACTGCTCTAGAAGGCGGTTTTAACTCGTTCATTTTAAATCTCGCCTTATCGTCAACACTGCTGCAGAATTGGACAATATCGGTGCACCCACTGAAGGTTGACTCTAATTCGACAACCTGTCCGCGTGGAGTCGGCAGGTGCCTGCAGAAAAGATAGTGAAATTATTGTCGAATGTGGTAATAATGCACACAAAACTGGGGCCAGCTCCATTTCGCGCGTACCCGGGCGGTTTTATCCCCACTCCCCCGTCAAGGGTGTTAAAACCGGGGGAGAAGCCAAAGGCCCACATAATCTCCACCCTTATTTTTGTGTGGTGACCTAGATGTGATGTGCACAGGGCTGTGACTGTGTGTGTATGTATTTATGATCGAAGGTGCGTGCATTCAGATAATTTGAAAGGTGTGTTGCGTGACTGATGAAATGGTGTGTCCACATCTGCACGCACGCACGCGCGTGCACATGCACGTACGCACCGCGCCGATTCATCCACTGCATGTGCACGCGTACATCGGTGCGCGGGTGGACGTGCGAGTGCGGTATCAAACCAATCAAATCGGAAATTTGCAATCCCCTTCCCCCACCTTCGCCTCCCAACTCCATATACTGCTCCCGCTGCCCGAATTTTTTGTAATACCAATAGGCAGTCGAGGCATCATCACTGAGTATTTTCTTGCCACCTCCCACTCCTCCTTCCCCAGCTATAAATTCCTTTTAACCTCCATTTGGTTGGTGTTGGTGGTGGATTTTTCTGTCAAAGAAAGCTGCCTAACCACACCTACTCGATCAATAAACATCATAGATCGGTTGTGACTCAGTCACAGGCTTTTCCCTTGGCTCTTCCCACCCCAAACCCTTACTACTCCCTGAAATCAAAGTGTGCAGTCGAGGCACCATCATTAAATATTGGCCTGCAAAGGGAGATGCACACTGTCATCTGCCAACTATAATTGACCCTTCTCTTCCACTAACGAGGTCTTGATAATAATTGTTGCCTAGTTGGTGGTGGTGTTGCATTTTTCCGGCAAAGAGAGCTTCTCTTCCATGCTCAATCAATCGCCGCAATCCACTCGATTGCCTGATCGATAAATACCATCGACCGGTGGTGACTCATCCGCATGTGGGAGTGGTGCTTTGGCGGTGCGGTTAAATGCACCGTCGACACGTGGGCGGTAACAACTCGACAATGAGGATGCTCAAAGCTGCCCTTTTTTCAGTGGGGGAGAAATAAAATTGTCGTTTCTGGTAAAAATGCTTTTTTAAAACTATTTTTGACTAATTATCAAACTTAGGACGATTTATCAAGTGTAGGAGTACACCGCATTGGACTACAAAGCTCGAGGGGACTAATTTGCATTTCATACACATTAATGTCAAACTTGGAGTGTTTATCTTAAATACAAAAACAGTCTGTGTCCATTACCATTTCATCATGCCACCACTTTATTGACTTGAAGGGGATAGAAGCCTAAACAATGTGAAAGCAAGTGTCTGCGTTCTGACAATAAGTTCGCTTCGAAGAGGGCGTCCTTTTGGAGGAAAAAAAGAAGTTGTGTCTAAATTATTTTCAAGTGAATGTTTAAGGACAGGGGGACCGATCCCATCTCCGCGCAAATCGCTTCGACATTCCACTGCGATCACGAGGCGCAAATGGATAATTGGCCTTCGCCTCTAGGTCTGGCAACCTTAATAAATAGCGTTGCCATAGCAACACAATTGATAGACGTGACAATCGTATGTTTGCTGGCTAACGCAGTTTTTAAGACCCGCAAACCTACCTTACCTACCGGGGAAATGGACTGTCAACTTGGCGACGTCAGTTCGTGAGACATTACGTAGCTTCATGCATTCACGCAATGCAATTTGTCCTGCCAACAGGGTGATCGTTAACTTTGTGGATTGGTGAAAGGCCTATTAAAAAGGCGATTTTTTTCACCGTTGACAGGCATTAAAAGCCTCTTGATGAGATGGTCTTATGCTCTCCTCCTCCACCTCGCCGCTGCCGCCGCCGCACCTTCACCGTCATAAAGTATTTATGAGAAGAGCAAAAAAGAAAGTGGACGACCGCTAGCTCACACATCCGCCCACTTTAGGGAGAGTGGATAAAAGGGAAACGCGATTCTCCTCTTGCTACAAATTTTACGGTGGCAAAAATCACCGACTCGGTCCTCGACTTGTGTGCCCCAGATTTATGGAGCGGGAAAGAGGAGGCAGGATGGAGGATCGTAATGTGGTGTCAAAAGTTATTTCAGCAGTAAAGCATTATTAATTGTTACCAAGGCAGGGAGGAGATGGTGGTGGCAGGCTGATCTGCGGCGACTGAAAGGAAACCCGCAACAAAAGTTAAATTCGATCTTCACGCCAAATTTTATAGTCAAAAGTTGAAGGTTATTACGACAACTAGGCAGAAAATCGTAAACCAATCAGAAGAGGGAAGTTTGGTCAAGGTCCCACTTTCATGTGATCATGGACCAGTCAGATGCTGGGAGTCTGACCGAGGGCCCGCTCTAGCGTCTACTGCGTTGATCTGGACTAATGTGAAAAGATTGAATATTTTCTCGTAATATAAAAGATGTAAGCAAAGAAAGTGTGCATTTGTGATCGTTCCATTGAAGTTTAATGCATGGAAAA
Organism: Echinococcus granulosus; assembly: GCF_000524195.1. NCBI lineage: Eukaryota > Metazoa > Platyhelminthes > Cestoda > Cyclophyllidea > Taeniidae > Echinococcus > Echinococcus granulosus. Next base: position 346,213 of record NW_020170416.1, on the reverse strand, counting down.
GCAATGGTAGGGCTAGAGGATGCACTTTTACGTCTGACAACGGTTAATTTTTTTTCGGTTGAGTTAGCTTTCTCCTCTGTTTTACAGTAGCGACACAATTTAACACTTTTACTGTGAGGAGGAATAAGCATAGTTAGTTGTGTGAACGAAAGGAATGCATAGAGGGGCAGGAATGCGGATTTCCTCCACCTTCCCTGCCGTTTTGTTAGGGTGGGAAAGAAAAAAAGAAAAAAATCAACCAACAGATTTGTGGGGCATTGTTCTAACGCACTGCGTTGCCAACAAAGCAACGGAAATGTTGTTGGTCATGACGTAAGAAAAGGCAAATTGCGGATTGACGCATTGGCAGTGATTGTTGAAGTGCCATCAAAAGCTTCGTGAAAGTCTACACTTTGAGGTGAATGAAAATATTGTCTGGGCTATTTCAAGTCAAGAAAAGATTTTTAGGTCCTCTCTCCGAAATGTTTAAGGACTTTCAATACCTCACCCGATACGCCCACACAGATGGCAAACAAAAACTTTCATTGTTTGTTTTGGGGGGGAGGATAGTTTTTGAATTATCCGTGAAATTCTACACACAACAGCTCGTTGAATTTTTCGTTCTTGCTTGTTTTGGCAAATACCTATTTAAAAGTATTTCTTGAGGAAATGCGGTACTTGATCAGGTTCATTTAAAAGAACCCCCTCTACCATTTAATTGACAGTTGGGGTGAGCCTCCGTCCGATTAACTGACAATTCGGGAACCCGAACAGGGCCCTCCCCTTGAACTAATGGTGGCTGAATGGTTAGTTTGTTGAACATGTAGATTTCAATTCCCGCACACAGGAGAGAGATAAAACTCCGCCAGAAGCCGACGAACCGCTTGATCGCAAATAACTAGGAAACATTTCTATGACGAGGAGGACGACTTATTTCTGTAAATATAAGTCCTACTTTGTCATTATTTTCAATCTCATAACTCAACTTCTTCACCTTGATAGTTGATTGGCAACTAGGTGAATGCTCGGCGGTCGAGTCGAGATATTGCCGTCTTCTCCAAAGTTGGGGACGGTGAATGTTTGTCTCCCTCTCCTCCTCCTCCTCCTCCTTGGGAATCGGTGATGTCCGCCCAACCACGGAGTTGATGCAATCTGTCTGCGTGTTACTTAATGTACGTTTTCCAACAGCGATGCGCTACAGACATTGTCGGGCGGGAAGCCACTGGACTGTCGCGAGGGCCGGAGGCCATGTCGTAGAGTGGAAGCACCGCCTCCTGGACCTCACAAATCTGTGCAGGCAGTTGAGCGCGAGGTGAAATAAACCACCAGTTTACCATAAAATGGCAAAAACCCGCAAATTAATGCGTGAAAAAGTTGCACTCGATAAATTATTTCAATATGCAGTAAAAGTGGAGTCATAAATGGATGGCTGATGCGAAGCCCACTAAATAAAATGCGAAGGTTTTGCTAATTTTTTCCCAATCGCAGCTATTATGAGAACAAGGTGCCTTATTCCTTTATTGCTGCACAAATAATGTTTGAAAAATGTGCCTCCAATGCGACCTCATTCTTCCTTGGAAATGACTTAACAGAAGGGAGAGGAATGGGTTTGCAAAAAAGTCATAATTGTCCACTTTTACTTATTCGCAAGACAAGTTATTAGGCATGTCGTTTATAAATTTATTCACTCGAAATGAGATTGTCATGCTTTGACAGTTTGTTTAACTTTGCGTTTGGTTAGGCGGGCGATTAAGTCATCACTGACTGTTCAGCACTGGCCTCAAGGCCACACTGGTAGCCTCTTCTTCTGCCATACTACTGTAATACGTTAATCAACAGTTTAGTCCCCGGTTTTAGTGATGGGCCGATTGGGGGCTCTGCCATTGCATCTTCGCCGAGTGGGTTGGCCTCCGGGCCATGACAGCAGCCCTTCAAGCCCAACTGTGCGTTGGCAACATATATTTCACGCCTTTAATCATCTTCAGAGAAGTGCCGGTGCGCTACATTGGTGGTAGCGGAAGGCGAACTCGATTTCGAAGGATATCCATCCTGATTTCTCCTGGTGGGTGATAAAGCCTGGCGGAGCGGAGGAAGCGCGTAGGCTGTGGATGGGAGAATCTGCGACGACCCCTTAAAGAACGATTGAAAATGACGTCCACCTTCGGTAACTACCCCAGTCCTGTGGCCTACAGGGAAGCTACAAACAACTGAAGCGACACTAGACGTGAACCACCCGGAAATATGCCTTCCGGAACCGTCTACCGTACCTGCATGTAGATGGCGAATATGCGAACGCGCCATGCCTCCTCCACCTCTCTACTAGCCAAATAGAACCCAGCACTGATGCGAGAGCAGAGTGACAAGGAGGAATGGACGCAAAAACCTTACGCCCCCACGGAACTATGTCAAATCCCATCTTTTGTCACATGACTCTGCTTCCGGGTCAGTGGTCCTACTACTAAGAGTGAAAATGCGTGACGGCCAGCACATTCACCCGTCCCTAAAAACCAGCAGAACTGCCAGGAGGGACTTGTGACCTTGCTGCCGAGAGCCTCCTCAGTTGCAAGGAAATTTGCTGACCGACATGGCTGGCTTGTGGGTGTTTTTTTTGAAGCACCAATTACGTTGTGATGGGTAATGCGGGAGGTTGGTCAAGGAGAGCGCTGGGGACAACACTTAAAAGAGAAGAGGGTCTAGGTAACACGTTACTTGTTTGGACAACTCGCAGTTTTAATAAGAGGCTATTCTGCCTGCATCTCCAGGGGAGTCCCCGTGCGGTCTCCCACCTGCGAGTCTCAAATGATATCCAGTACTCGACACCTTTTCAAACTCCTAGTGGCAGTTGACAAGGCAAAATTATGCATATCTCTATTTTCCATTTCCATGGACATGTGCCTCCTTCCTTCCACGGTCGATTGAGGAGACATATGAAACTCGTTGTGCGACTAAATTACGATTTGATCATCCGATAGCGAAATTGGTAACCAATACAATCCACCTAACAAATGGGGATCATTCAAACCACCCTTATTCATTTCCCTCAAAAGTGGATTAGAAATGGACCAATTGGAGGATTAGGAAGCAGGAGACGTTTACAAACATTCAAAGCTTGCCCCATCCTCCTTTCATCCTTCCCTTAACTGACTGTTGATAAATCAAAATAATTAGCACAAAAAAATTGCCAAAGGTGAGGACTAATAGGAAGGTTGGAAAAGAATTAAAAAGGGGGAATTCCTGCGAGACTGGTGGTTTAAGAGTGGAAGTAGGTATTTTAATTACTCCTGTTTTACCTGCACTTTTATTTACTCCATCACTAACCAATTACAGACGAGGGAGGAAAATGACAAAGTCCACCCAACAAACTCGGAATCAGAAAGTATTTTTGCGCCGTGCCCTATATTACTTAATTCCAACCGGACCAATCAAAAGCGAAACAGCCCGACTAACCGCAGGAAAAGTCAAACCAGCACTTGAGGAGGCGTCAACGTTTGGATCTCCACGCGACTCCTCGAATTTCTTCACTCAATTATAAATCCCAAGTAAACAGGAGACCTTGCAGAAGAACCGAGAACTTCGAGTGAAGTCTCTACTTCTCCCCGTTATCGAAGGGCTGAAAACCGACCTCACTTTCGCTTAATCGGTAGAAGCTAATAAATATTCAACCTCAAGTAAAATGCAGTCATTGGGGTGCTGGCAGTTGAGTGACCTACGTATCAATTGATGAGGGCCTTTTCACCGGCCCTACCATTTTGGCCACTCAAACACGTCAACAAAGATGAAATCAGTAATACATAAAGACACAACTTCCGACCTTTCCATCCATGGTGAGAGAAGAAATAACTCACGCGATCCCGCTCAAAAATCGGCCCCACACACTCCATTAGAGCAATTTAATCGCCGGTTCGTCCAGTCGGGACTCGCTGTCTGTCTGTCTGACTATACTCCGACATTAGTCGACTGAACAATGGGAGGTCTAGCTAAAATCCACCATAATTAATTGGAGCTCTTTCAACTCCCAAATTCCAATTCCCACCCTCGATGACCAGCCGCGTGTAGCCAACGGATTGCAGGTAAAAATGATGTCAAAAAATACGGCTGATGCCATCACTTTAACGACAACTGAATGGTAAGCCTATTTAAGTGTAACCTGAGCATGTAAAGTTTAATCCACCTGAGCCGAGACTAGAAAATTTCGGAAGCCCGTCGGCCAGAAAAAAACCCGACAGCCAATAAACGCAGGGGTCCCGATTTCAACCAGGCAACAAGGCCGCCATTCATCCCTCCCTCCTTCCTTCCCTTACTCTCCTGCCGACTTTGAACTGACCAGCAGAATAAGAGGGGCTTGAACTTGCAAAAGAAATAATTTATTTCTGACTTTGTAATTTTTGATTGTCTCATCAATGGGAAGGACAGGCGCAACGCCTTCCGACAGTCAGATTTGTGAACACGCAGTCACAAACACACACCTAGACTCGAGTAGGCCAATGAAAACTGTCGCCGTCCTCCACGACAACAACAACAGCAGCGGCGGCACCAGCAGCAATACTCGTAGTAATAGGAGGTTGTAATGATAATAAGACCAAGATGAAAAGGATGGTACTAGTAAGAAGCAATAAGACAGGGAGAAGGAGTGTGAAGGGGCCAGGGGAAGCGGTTTTCAAATAAGAGTACACATACACACACAAACATACCACACCAAACTACACACTTGTTTGCACCTCTCATCTCCTGTACACAATAGGAAGGGGTCAGAGAGGAACGGGGGGAGAGGGGAGAAGGGGGAGAATCGATCGATGACACGTGCATATATGTATAATGCATAGATATATATTTTACACTCAGGCATACAGACATACACACAGGCAAATCAAATCAAACGACTGGAAAGACGTGGTCTCTGCATCACCATCATCATCACTCCACTTTTGGGGAGGGCGGCTGCTGTTGGATCGTCTGCACTGCTACTGTTGACGACACTCCTCCTGTCACCGCTGTTGGAACAGGCGTCGGCTGAATAAACAACAGGGAAGGGGCAGTCCCACCTGCAGCAATGGTTTGATTACCCACAAGCAGCGCAGGTGGTGGTGGGACAGCACTGCCCCTGGGTCGGTATTTCCTTCGCCGCGCCGCCATCGCTCCTCGGCCCGTCGGGGACACCGGTAACTCTGGAGGCCTCGGCGATATCGAAGATGGTGCGCCTACTCCACAACCGTTGCTGGGACACCCATTGCCCGTCACCAACCGCATCATCAGTAGCCCATCGGTGATGACATTTTCGTCCAAATTTTCATCCAAATTTGTGGTCATCTTATCACCAGCTGCTGTTGCGGTGGTGGATGGCAAGAAAGCTCGTGGCGATAGCATATTTTGTTGAGCAGATGATCTAGAAGAGGATCTAGATCTCGCTCCAGGTCGGGAGAAATTTGACACCGGGGGTGGTGGTGGAGGCTGCGGAGGCGAGTCCATATCGCCGTGTTGTGAGAGCGGTGCTGGCAGTGGTTGCTGACCGGGCGAGCACCAGGAGCAAAAGGGTGAGTCCGGGCGAGCGCAGGCATTGTCCAATTTTGTATGACTGACTGAACGTCGAACCGCCGGTCCAGTCAGCCGTCGTAGGGTGTAAACTGACTGTTGCAACGCGGAAGTAGGTGAAGCCCCCACATTGTTACTATTACTACAATTCCACCGGGCAGGGGAGTCACAACGCCGACGTCGCACCGAGTTGAAATGATTCTGCTGCTGCTGCTGCTGTGGTTGTTTCTGCTGCCGTGGCGGTGAACAAGAAACCTAGCAACACCTGAACAACGCGGTATGGGGCGAGGAAACCTATCCGACCGCCAGCTCCCCATTTGATGGTGGTTTTCCCAATACGGATGTAACTGTTGTGGTTGCGACGGAGATCCTGATTTCGGAGTGTGATCACCACCCCCTCCACCTCCATTTTGTTGCTGCTCCGACAACGACGCAGACGATACACGGCGGGAGAGCTTTGACACCCCCTTGGCAAACACTTCGGGTTGGTGATTCTCCGAGGAAGGGGTTATTCCACTCGTACAGCCAACACCACTGCCAACGCCGCCAACATCGTCGCCAACGAAGGAAGGGAGATCCTGGGAGGACAGCCCCAGCCCAGCCATTTGGGTCATAGAACCGCTGTTCAGGCGACATATCCTACTCCCTCCTGGGTGCTTCCCTTGATTGGCAATGGAGAGGGCCAGAGCATGCGTCGCTCCCGCCATCGATTCAGCACTGACATCACCAGTGCTTCTATCCGCCAAGTCAGAGGTCGAACCAAGGAGGACTCGCCGCTGTTGTTGTTGCTGATGATGGTTGGGGAGTATTGAGGTAGATCGATAGCGTGAGGAAGTGGGAAGGGGAAGACTAGTGGCACGAGGAAACTCCTCCCTGAGGCGATGGCCGTGATGGTGGTTGTTGTTGTTATTGGCAGCGGCATGCCTTGCATCCGCATTGTTCTCGCGAGACTTATTTCGGAGGTTAGGGATGTGAGCCCGGCTCCCCACCTCAGTGAGGCCGACTTTGGGTGGTTTCTGCTGAGTCCGCTGACGACTGGATTCCATAAAGCCCTGCTTCGACGTCCGTGGCGCCAGCGCCATTGCATTAGTATCCCCGTGTTTCGTGCCAGCTCCACGAGAGGAATTGGACTGCCCCACTGCGGCATTTTTCTGGCCTCCCTGTGCGTAAAGATGCCGCGCCACATCCTCCGCCATTCTTCCATCGTCAAGAGATTCAAGGAAGTGGTCAGAAGCTCGGGTGGCTAGGCGCTGAACACGAGACCAGGCAGGGAGAGCAACGTCATTTGCCGTGGCACTAACAGCCACGGTTCCCTCCACGGCGCCACCGACGGTGTCTAGGTAGCTCGGGCGTGGAACTACAGCGGCCGCTTTGGCCTCCTTGTTCACCGGGACCTGTTTGGGCTGTGGCTGCTCCACAACTACCACCTCGGCCTCCCAGTCGAAGGGATCTGACTCACGGATATTGCGACGGATTATGGCCTGCTGGATTAGAGAGCGCAGCATTCCGTAGTCGGGACGGTCGGGGTAGGAGCAGGACTCAATGTGCTCCAGGAAACTGCGGTACTCGCTGGGCAGACACCGAGCCAACGAAAGGTGGTTGTAGGACTGCTTTATCTGCCCAACCTATTTAGGAAGTGAGGGGAGGGTAGATGAAACTTTTTTTAGACGTTGAAATTTCAATCTACCACATCAGTAAGACCTTCACACTTGTTCTCTTTTTCCGGTATTTTAGGAGCAACTCGAGACCTGCATATAAATTCTGCCGATAACTTGCCAGAGACCGGAGAGCAGATTAAACGCACTTGCGTGAAAAAAAGACCTGTGATTTATTCGCAAATGCGTACATTTAGGAAGCACACACAGAGGCTCGATTTCATAGCCTGACGCAAAATCTAATCGGACTAATGATGAAATGAAATGGTGAGTCATTCGGATGCTAACCCTTAACCTGTTCCTAGTCTCAATTAACGAATGCCTACTTTAGAGTGCGGTAGGATTGTTCATAAATTGAGGCGTAACAATGACCTCTGAGTCATTCAAGTAACGACCTCCGACCCCTCCTCGCCAATGCTAGCATCGGTCTCGGCTAAGTGATGGATGGATTAAAAGTTAAGTTCAGGGAGGTGGCAACTTTGATTAGGACGTCCTCTTGCAGTCACCGCAGCTCGTACGGCGCCAAGTGAAGAGCCCGCATCCCATGAAAGTCGGCAACTGTCTCTACCCCACAATGCCAATCAATTTTCACCGCAAAAAGATAGAGTTTATGATTCTCCAGAATGGAATAAAACGAGCATACAAGGAGGCCATGGCAACACGATGGAGAGAATAAGCGAGGTCACAACTGCGCACGTCGTAAAGCCGGTGTGTAACTAGTAGGCGCACAAACTCTCATAAATGTGACCCACAGTTTTCGCGTTCTCGTTCTCGCTCTCCGATTCAAAAAACACCCAAGTTGCGTCCGTTAGAGACCAATATCAAGAGCCGACAAAAGGAGAACATCATCCAGTGATTGAATGGTGCTTCAGTGAAGAAGAAAAAGTTGAATGCCTAGTTTAAACGAGTGAGCATTAGGAGAGAGGTCGGCAATCCTAAAACATGCCATTTGTGCAGCTCTGCCACCGATGTTTTGAGCGCATCTTTAGGCAAAGCGAAAGTTATTTTTTCTCGAGTAATCAGGCATTAAATCAAACATTGAGCATCACGTGTGGCCGAATGGCATTTGTTTTGCTTATCCATGAGAAAATGCAAGCCTTTTCAGTCTTCTGCCTGTAATATGACCCTCTGCCCTCAAAATTTGTGCCTTATAATGTCTTCAAAGGTGATATAAGTCCCCATAAAAGGATGCAGCTTGGTGAGGCATATTCTATCCTTCGAGAAGAATGTGACTGCTTTCAACGACGTTTCAAAGAGGGCTTATATGTCTACATGGATTGACTGAGAAATATGAAAAGAACTTTTCTGCGCCTGAATCCACAGAAATGCAATCTTGCACTAGGGATAAATAAAGAGACAGAGTCTTTAACGAAAACTTGTTATTACTATTTCAGCAAAAAAGTGGAAACTATAAAACCGGGGAACCTGACACCTCTTTGTTGCTGCCACAATCTGATGGTTGAAACAGGAGGAATACCAATGAAAGCGCCGAGGAGCTACAAAACTGTAGGCACGATGACACAAGCGGACCCTTTCGGTCCTGTCGCGTTACAAAACGACTTTAAGTTTGTGTGCATTGCCTATGCCTTCAGAGGTGGTAGCGTGGCTAACACTGGCTCGCAAGTGGAGGGCGTGTAGATAGACAATTTGAATGAGGAATTCCATTCTGGCAGGCAAATTTACTCTTGACAATATGCTTCCAAGACCGCGGTGGTGGTGGCTAAGGTGGATGAACATGAAAGCGACTGTAAAAGAAACACCAAATATGCAATAGCCACTTGTTCCAGCAATTCTTGTTCATTCATCTCAAGACCGAGATGTGTGCATCTGTGATGCCAGGCGTTGAACCAAGCGAGAGAAAAGGAGAGTGTCATCCAACTGAGAATGTGTTTTGGACAAAACAAAAAGGCGAGCAGCCGAAATGCCTTTCCGGCTCCAATTAACATAATGATGATGCAACCCACACATAAACACACGTACGCACAAGAATGAAAAGTATGCAGCACGCATGAAAGCGCGTAGTAGGCACACCAACAGTGTAAAAGACTTTGGCAGCATCATGCATTGTATGCCGTCTGCAATGCCCGCCTGCCAGACCTGGCTTTGGGCAGGGTATCAAAATCGATGGGCTATGTTGGAGGAGAGGAGAGACCTTTCACCACCCATTGGTGCGAGAAGAATGATGTTTTCCACGCAAAACGAGTGGCGCAGGAAATGCTCTCACCATCTAGCCCTGAGGCGTACCCTCTACCCTGTTGAAGTCAATGAATTTGGAATTACTTCATCTTGCAATTAATCGCGTGATTGAAGGGCAAGTGAGGCGATTGTCACGTTGACAGGTCGTGTCAATCGCCCACATCCACCCAGACAGACAGACCGAAAAACACAGGCATCGTCTACGTCAAGGGTTTAAAAGTAGGATGTGTGTGTGCTCATTCATGTTAGCATGCGACTATTAATTGGTGGTGCCTACACGTTTCGAGGCCTAGTGAAAGCCGTTTAGCCGATTCTTCAAATTCTGTACAACAATGCCGTAACTACCTCAAGGCATTACTTTCAAATCCACACAGGCACACGCACATCATGATAAGAAGGAACTCCAAAAGAGCGGTAAAATTTACCAAACAGTATATAATTAAATCCTATCCTCATAACGAAATGGGACCACATTTTAGCAATCACCTTAACCTCGATCAAAAGAATGGGATAAAAAAACAACCACTAAAATTAAGCTGTCATTTTCATGGCTGTAGGTGACCGCGTGGGGG
>NW_020170416.1:334665-336182 GCF_000524195.1 Echinococcus granulosus | reverse complement strand
ACTGTTATCCATGATCAGAATTTAGCAAGACTGACTTCATCCACAAATAAACTCAATTCATATCAAAGTGGTAGCTCAAATTAGCCATGGCAGCAGTTGAATTGACTCTTTCTCCCAAAGTTGAAAAAAAAAAACGAAATCGATTAAACTAACAATGAAAAAATAGACACAGGGGATGCCAACCTGTTCTTTGTCCTTAAGCCGCCTCCATGGGAGCTGACCAGAGGCAAATTCCACCAGCATATAGAACATTGACCAGAGGTCATCGTGTCGCCCCAACTCCCTGTTAGCGTGGGCGTTGCGTGAGGCATAGCGCACAGTGCCGCGGAAGCCGGCCACGGGACGAGCGGGTCGCACCTCACCTTCCGTGTTGGTGTACTGACGCGCCAATCCGAAGTCCAGGAGGTAGAGCGTATGGGACGCCGTGCCTGTGCCTCGGCCCATGGCAAAATTGGAGGGTTTAATATCGCGGTGGAGGAAACCGCTGTCGTGCACCGCCTCGATTGCATCAAGCATTTGAGCGGAGAGACGCACCACGGTGCTAAGGGAGAAGACGCCACGGGGCATGCTGCGACGCAGTTCAGCCAAATTCCGACCCTGTGTGCGATGGAAGCAAAAAAAAAATACTAGAAACAGAGATAGCCATTAGTGTTGTCAAATCACCCATTCTCTATAGATCCATATAGCCACCAATCCATACACGAAACCCGAATGCATCCATCTATCCATCCACGCATTCAATCGTCAATAAAACAGTCTGCGTGTTCAAGATCCATTCAACACCCATATCACCGATCCAACTACATACACAAAAAGAATCCGTTCACCTATTCACCGTTTTGTTCATGCGCTCACCAGCACCTTCAACAGTTTTTACTTCCGTCCATCCACGTCGGATCTACCAATTCCTAACTCATCAACAGCCGAGCCACGTCCACGCTGTCAATCTTGGACGTCCCTAACATATCCATCCTGCATCCATTCTGAGCGAAATTGTAGGTGGTGACAAGTCATATTTATCCATCCTGAATAAAAGTAATTGGAAATGAATTGCCAAATGCTTTTAGTCGGAACATTCGCGATATCCATGTGAAAGGGAGCTCAGCAATAAAACCAACAACGACTAGAGCGAAATTGGAAGGAGGTAACAAAATAATGCAAAGGAGAAAGCAAACGACCGTGAAAGAATAAATATGGCCAAAAAGGAATGAGCTTAGACGTCAACAGGCAACTTCCGTTTCCATTCCAAGGAAATTACATTAGAGCGTTATAATGTGAACGACAGGGGTACTTAAACCATATGTAACAAACGTTTTCCGGTGGGCGAGTTGAAGCTGACAAATATAAATATCCACTTTCCATCAGTTTTATTCATTTTCTGTCGCAGTTTCGATGACATTTTTTGAAGATAGAACCTTGCCGAGTCGCCATTTCGATTACCGTCAACCCTGTTCTAGGAGAATTTCCACAGAGGGAGAAATGAAAGGTACACACATTATCTTGCGAACAGCATTCGC
>NW_020170416.1:333395-334565 GCF_000524195.1 Echinococcus granulosus | reverse complement strand
GGTGTATTTCAGTTGTGTGTGCCTTCAGTTTCCACCTCAGCGTGGAAATTCTCCCAAAAAGTGGAAAATAGATGGCCAAAACTGACACACCTAATAGTTTAAGCCACAAAATACCATTGGTAGGAAAATAAACTAAACCAGTGATAATGAAACATAAGTCTATCTACGCGTCCTCCATTCAAATTCGTCTAGGATGCGGAAAGCAAACTCGATTCAACCAGCAACAATCCTAGACAGATAGTCCAGGGTATTTCCAACTTCTTCAAATGTATTATACCCACACCCGATCAGTAACTGGGTTCAAAGTCCTGTTTCGACCGCCTTGCCTGCTGGACATTACGATGACAGTCTAATCTATTAAACTACAAAGAAACAGAGTTTTTGCGTCCCAGAAGAGGAGGTGGAAGCAGATTGCAGGTAACAAGACTGCTTGGCCGACTTTCTACAGTAATCACAATCTAATGAATACATTTCCGGAGACAAGTCATAACAGCTCGGAAATGACAGAGAAGAGCTGGACGTTTGTAATAAAGGTAAGAAGGGAATGTAAGGACTAAAGCTCTTTCTACCGAATCTTGAAGGCCTCAAGAAACGCCAGTCGACATGTTCTCCATCAGCATTGAGTACACCAAGCATCTAGTTTTGAGATGATAAAGTATTTAAAGAGCGAGGAAAAAAAAGCAAAATAATGACTTTGAGAATCAGACACTGAGAAACGATCCTCTTTTCCAGGAAGAAAACGCCAACTAATTCAAAAAAGGTACTATTTGTCTAATAGGTACTAAAGTTAATTACAATGCGCCATTCATCCGGCTGAAGAGACAAAAGGCTCTGGAATTCTGAGCGATCAACAACCATCCGACGCGAACAGGCGGAGGCCTATCCGAGTCTTTGAAAGTGGCGCAACCGCCCTAGGATTTTAAACAACTCAAGATGGCCTGTGATAGAAGGGCTGATCAAGTTAGGGAAGGAAAGGCCAAAAAACGACTGTACAAACTATTTGCACTGGAGTTTATGAATCGTGAAACCTAACAGTCGACGCCTGACCTATTTCTACAAAACAACGAGCGTTTCATCGATGACTCCTCAAAAAGTCTCCAGCATGCGCCAATTAGGCTCAGCTGATCGAAGAGTATGGAGGGTAATTTACGAGCCGAGAGCTTAATTTCC
>NW_020170416.1:327570-333295 GCF_000524195.1 Echinococcus granulosus | reverse complement strand
CCCCACGCGGTCACTCATACACAACCCTGTGTCAGTTTGCTCTCCATTCTCCTGATTCCATTCCAACTAGGTGAAAAAAACCTTACAATCCTACCATGTTGGTTCCTCGCCCCCCAATTTCTTTCCCAAACAGTTTATGGAAAACACCTACCTAAGTCTGTATTGGGATACATGCTCTCCTTCACTCTCTAAAAAGCTGTTTATAAAAAAGTTTTATTTTTCAGTCGGGATTGTGAAAAATTTCCATACAAATTCTCAGCAAAAAAACTAAGTAAATTACTTGAAGAGGCATCATCGGTCCAATTGGATATAAAGGGATGTAAAATTGTCTTACACTGATTCAAGCCATAAAAGATATATCTTCCTTTAATAATTTGAAATTCTAACAACATTCAGCACCATTTAATGGCCTTCAATCTACCTATCCATCTTGGGTTTGTCTATGCATCGTGGATCCCTTCGTCAATCAATCTATCCACTTGGTCACCGAAACCGCAAATCCATCGCACATTCAGGCATCTATCTACCGTCAAAATCTACCCATCCAATCTAGCTGCTACAACCTACCAGAGAAGAATGCAATTGCTGTTTGTGCCTTTATACATTAGCAAAATTACCATCCTCTGCAATCAGATGAGGAGGTGGAAAGTCCTACGCAATAATACAAAACGAGGCATTCTTTTCTTCTCAAAACAACTTAAACTACTCAGCTTCATACAGAGTGATTGCGTCACTGCAAGAGGGGGCCATCACTTGAACACACACAGAGGGAGAGAAGCAGAGAAATGGTGAAGTCCTCGAAGCCATCTTCTATGTGGGTGTCAATAAAGTACACATGCGCGCACGAATGAGATATAGAGGAAAAAAACAAATTTTAACACGCAAACAGTTCAAGGGTCCAGGCAACTCGTAGCTCGCGGCTAGTTGGGAAAGAAGAATAGAGGTAATTTACTCTCTCTCTCTCTTCTCTTTTCTTCGTATTCTCGTGTGTCAAAGAGGCTGGAAAAAGACAAACGCTGAACACTCCGGTCACATTCCTAGCATGCTTTATACCAAGACGAGCTTAACACAGAAACATATGTGCTGTGAAATCAAGTGGAAAATTCGTATAGGTGTGTGTATTGCAAGCACTTGAAGGCGCAATCTTCCCTTCATCTACCGCTGAGGGTTCTACGAGGTAGCAGAGGAGACGCCTTTCAATGCCTGATGAAAATGATGACGCCTACACTAACAATTATACAATGGAGGGGCCTTCATTGTAGCTGTTGGAACAGGGCAGCTTTTGCGATGGGCTAGAATCTTGCTCCTGTCACATCTAAGCTTTTATTCTCCCGGCCCTCCTGGATACTTTTGATAGAGCTGATTCCCCACTCGTGTGTCGTCTGGTCATGTCTGTGGCCCACAAACGCTTTTACATGTTAACAACTATACCCTATACCCATTGGAATGTAAAAGAGAATGCTACTTATGATCTTCACTTCATATAATATTATCCGAAAACAGAAGTAAAAGTATTTTTTGGTCTCATTCATTAGGATTATAGAGAGTATTTCTAGGTAACATGATAGTACACCACTTCAGAAGCCTAAGATTAAAAAATGACTGGCGGACGATTCTTGCATTTAGTTCGGGACATAGAGCAGCTGTTATAGCATCATTGAGGAGTGTTTAAGAAAACCTTTTTCCGGAAAGGTCCATATTTAAGAATCAGAGGATGTTTCCTTGGTAAAAGAAAACCGTTTCATCACCAGTCGATTAACAGGTCAGTAATAATCACAGACATTGTGATAAAACACTGAAGCCGAAGTTACCTATTCACAGAAAGCAACAACTTCCATGAAATATTGGAAACAAAAGCGGCACCTAGACATGTAGGGGAAAGGGAATAAAAATCCCGATCACAGCTAATTTTGGAAAAGAAAGTCGGTCACGTCCCACCCTCTCTCACATACACAAATTCATACACACACCGACATCGCAATAAAGTGGACGACGGGGAAACGAGAAGGCACGGAGTCCATCTAAGTGATCAAAAATAGGAAGGCATGCGTACAGTGACAATAACAAGGACAGTAGTCACGTCGATTGTCCAGACAGAGGAGGGGTGAGGAAGAATAGCTACCTGGCCCACTATCGAACACGAATTTGCCCTTAGGAGGTGGCAGAGATTGACCGAAACGATATCAGTTTTAGTGTGACAGAGAAGAGAGAGGGCAGCACAATTAAGCCTACCTCCCTGCACCACGAGGGCACAGAGGTACGTGCGCTCGCGTGCATGTCTAATCCGATGACTGGTAGTATTCATGCGTGAAAGCTAAATTTTAGACGATGAATGTGTCCGCACCTCGACCATGACAAGGTCGGCCGAATTGCGGGATTATACATCAAAGCAGCAATGCCATTTGTCTCCCTTCTTCAGCTTCCTTTTAAAATCTCACGAATTAGCCTAACACATTAAATACATGCCTCATATCGTTACTACGTCCCACTTTTCCTACCACAACTCGTTATCGTTTTATTATCTCGCGTTAACTGGTTTCATCAAATTGTGCCATAAACAGATTTTTGAGTGTAAAACGATAAAACAGAAGCAGAATATATTTAGCATAGAGATAACCATACAGATTTATTAAAAAGGAGTAGAATTAGCAAATCTGATATTGGACCAATAAAACATCTTACAGTCAGTGCCATCCTGAGACCCTGAGAATTGTCACAGTTGTCAAACAGTGGCGAGGTCAAACTCAGATTAACATGGCATTTCCTTTGTAATCTATCATTACAGCCTGTCTCCCACGTGACTAGTTGATGTCCAATCAAGATAGAACAAACGGTCTGCTGGTCAAAAGTAGATAGCTCACGCTAACCAACAATAGGAAATCTTAACGAGGCCTGACTGAAATAATTAGAAGTGGTCGCAAATAAGCGATACTAGCTGAAAAGCCTCCATCTGACCCACCTTCGCCTCGTGAAACAGGCATGCCGAACTACTAGCAGCAAGAATTAATGCTGAGAGGCAATTTCGTTGAATGATCTAGTGTGATCAAAGAGCGCCAACTTCTAGACTTGACTGAGAGTAACTAAAAAAAAGAGGAGGAAGAGAGTCAAACTGCTCTGTCTCTCATGCGCACGGAAAAGGAGCAAAAAAAGGAGGAAGAGAGAAATGAAGAGAAAAGAGGAAGAAACGTGCGGTTACAGTGTCTCCACCCCACATTCCTAAGAATTTTTGTCCGTTCGCCGACCTGGCAAGCAGCTCTATCTAAAGCGAGTGGGGAATGCAAATCTTAAAAGCACTTTTAATCCTACTGAACTCAGAAGACAGAGATATAACTTTGCATAATGAATAAGGAATTCATGATTGAGAGTGAACTCTCCGATTCATCAGCCTCTTGTAATACCATCATCAATGAGCTCCGAAAATTGCTCGTTTCAAGAGTTCCAGTTGATATTATCATTTACAAATAACCCCGTTTTAACCTCCTCTTCTCCAATTTCTTCAAAGATTTGAATAGTTCAGCAGCCGAGAAAGACAAAATTAATCTGACGTATTGCCTGAAACAAGCTTTACAAAGCAGACAACACCATCGATGTCTTCATATGAACACATTTTCCCGTATCGCTATCACGATTTTTTTAAAGACAACTCTGTCTGAAGAAAAAAAGGAGATACACGAATCGAAGGCGGGAAGAAGCATGCTCGTTACTTCGGCAAACTGAAGTGAAAGATTATATCAACACCAACGCTGAAGACCTGAATCCACAATCAAAGTCCGCCAAAAGGAAGACAAGATTATCGTTGTTTTAGGAGGTGACATGAACTTGGGCTGCTGCTGACACCAATCACATTCAAGGGAGAACAATTCCCTACCGATAAACCACAGAGATAAGAAAGCATATTAATCATAACCCATGTGCAAAATGCTTGCAGTAATCGTGGGACACTGATAATTTTCAGCATCAGCCAAAGCACAAAGATGACTGACACCGGACCAAGACATCCAAACCAGCCGTACTAGAAATCACTCAAAACGGACGACAGAACACTGATGAAAGTTGTGCAGTATTTACAGTTATAAACATCAACTGAGCCAAGAGGATGACTAAAGTGGGTTTAAACTGCAACGCAAATCAAGAATAAAGCAAACCAGCATTCCATCACGCATGATTTTCGAAACGCTCATACAAGGAATGAAATACTAATGCATTTCAAGGCCAAACAAACAACAATGGTATCACAGACTTCACTAAAAACTCGACACGGATTACCACAATCGGATGCAACCTTAAAACCGACTTCTGCAAGGGCCGACCCAAAGGCGTCAGAATTGATTAAAGTACAAACACAAATCGCGATCAGGAAAAATAAGTGTTTATACAGGAAGGGTGGTCTCGACTGATGCGACAAAGACGAGGAAGTAAGATCATTCAACTGAAGGGATAAAGCCCTTTCAAAAACCAAAAAAACATGTCGCACGATACCAGTGCCTTCAAAAACAACCCATCAAGATAGAGCCACAGATCCTTAAAGCGAAATACCGCGAATGCGAGGAAATGCTGACAGGGA
Organism: Echinococcus granulosus; assembly: GCF_000524195.1. Lineage (NCBI taxonomy): Eukaryota > Metazoa > Platyhelminthes > Cestoda > Cyclophyllidea > Taeniidae > Echinococcus > Echinococcus granulosus. Next base: position 328,731 of record NW_020170416.1, on the reverse strand, counting down.
CGGACTCTCGAAAGGTTTAAGCAAATCGTGCAGTATTGGTTACAAATACTGACCAAATCACAAGGCCTTTGATTCATTGCAAAGCCATAGGCGACTTTGAAAACGTTTATGCCACCAAACCGATGCAAAGCGCGTGAAGACCAAATGGATTGGATCTAGAGTGCAGCACAAATCCTGTTAAGTAGTGCGGTTTTCTTTCAAGCTTTTAAACCCTCTACACAATGAGAGTTATAGTAATAATTGCAAAGCACACCTGACCACAACGATTTGTGAAACTTGTCCAAACACTGACGCAGGTTGCGTTAAGGTTAGGGTAAAATCGCTACATACAGGCGAAATGGGTACCCTTTTGCGGCCGAATACAGAAGCGCTGTGCACATGGCTTGATACAAACTGAGCCCCAAAGACAAGGTAAACTCAACTAAACGGTGATACGAATCACCTTGGTGATAAGACGAAACATAGCCAAAAAAAGTCGGATTTAAGATACCAACTGAACCACAAAGATGCCAAGGATTCTGCTAAGGGACAAGAGAAGTCGTATTAGAAATCACGCTAAACCCTGGATGTAGCTGTGATTTTAAAGGTACTTTAAAAGTCTAATTTAAATCGTATAAAACTAGACTTTCCAAGTGACAAGTGAGCCAGAGAAACGTTGTCTAGTGAAAACCGAAATACAGAGAATGCACTGCACGAAACCACAAAATACACAAATCGACTGCTAACACAAGTCACAATAAAAGGAGGACAAGGTCACCGTAAACAAACGAGATGGCTCTTCTTTCACAAGCAAATAATGAAACGTTTATAACGCTGAATCACTGTAAAGCACATGGAAGTGCATTGAATTCGAGTAAATCACCGTCTGACAAACGTAGCAATGATTCAGAAAAAAAGGATCGGCCTAAAATGATGTAATATCAAGTGCTTGCTTTTACTGCTCGGTCCGATTAGACGAGGATTGGACAGTGTAATCTGAGGGGATAGGGGAATGAGCAGACGGACAAATGCTGCTCCAGCTTCCAATCCACTCCTCCCAACCAATCACACTACAGACCGGTGGGCGCGCAAAATTATGACAAGGCTCAACCCGCAGACAGACCCAGGGCAGAAAGGGGAGAAAGCAAGGAATCGAAGGCAATAAGGGAAAGCAAACTTTGC
>NW_020170416.1:310553-327470 GCF_000524195.1 Echinococcus granulosus | reverse complement strand
ACATAAGTAAACCCACTAAATGACATAACAGAAATGGAGTCTGATCATATTTTAAGACAGGCGATATTATTATTTCCCACTAGTGCCTCACTTATTGGAAGACAATGCGTTCACAGATCTATCATTTTGGCGTAAGCACAGAAGCTCCAGGAAGACAAATAAGGGTGAAAAACAAAGAGATGCGAAGAAGGGGAAGTGAATTCCTCCGTTTAGGATTGTACTTCGACACAAAGTCAAGATATCATTGTTTTTGAGCATTGATGAAAAAATTCGATTGTGTGATTTCCGCTGCTGACCACAAAACTAATTCTACAAAGTGTCAATACCGACCATCCCTGAAGGAAAAGCAGTAGTGCAATGGAGGAAGGGGTGGAGAGAGAACATGCAAGGAAATAATCCAATCATTTGTCGCGTTGAACCAACAAATGCAAGCAAATCATACTGCCCCTTCTTTTGATAAAATGCATGAGCAAGGTTGCGTAATAAATAGACTTATCTACGTTGTGAGAGACGGTAATCAAGACTCAAGTGCAAAGAGAATGGGCGCGTTTTGCGTGTCTTTTTCGACTGAGACTAATGTTAACAGAAACAATAAAATCCAAGTGATATCATCGAGTAAAAAACACAAGAAAAGTCAACTAGGTGGGCAATGGAAAGTTGAAAAAAACTCCAGAATATCACTGAGGAATTATTACAGGAAGTAAAGTATCCATGCAACAAATGCGAGACAAAAGTTGCACAAACTGAGGCAAAAGTAATAAAAATTAGAAACCCATTCATACACTCACTTGAAGAGACATCACGACGTAATTATACTTCTCAGTACGACCACAGCCGAGAAATTTGCAGAAATGCTCCTTGTCCTGCAGTTTACGAAGGACTGCTACTTCCATCTTCAGAACCTGCTTTGATTGTCGCGTTGACTCCAACTTTAACGCAACCTTCTCGCGAGAATTTTCCTCTTGAGCCTCGTAAATCTCACCAAACCCTCCACCACCAATTTTCTTAAGAACACGCCATCGATTCTTGATAATGTGTCCGGATGATACCAAATCAGTTTCCGATCCAGCTGATGCCATTCCCAGCGCTAATATACTAAATTATTTGATCAACTAGACATAACAGAGTGTGATTGCATGTGATATTAACCAAGATTTATGAAAAATCAATTTCAAGAATTCAAACCACCGATCCTCAAGGTCTCGAACGTAATTTATTCGATGCGCTTAAGTCATTCCTACCAATGGTGAACGGATAAACAATACTTATCCAGTAGTTTTTAGTCATGTGCTTATTACATTACTTTCTAAAATCAGGTTTAAAGAGCCTACCTTCAATAATATCTTTATGGCACTAACATTTGCCCACTGAAAGAGCAATTAATAAATACTTTTATCGTCTGTAAATAAATGAAAGAAGTTGGTTTTTGGACCAATTATAAAAAAATGTCGGCGAACCATTGTTTTTTAACACAATGCCCACTTATTTGTCAATTTGCGTAGCCCGTTGCTGTGACGCTTATATCTACTTATAATCTAAAAACGAAACGTGGTACCCCAAATAAGTTTCTGTATTTATGAGAAAATTGTCAAATTCTTTCACGGCTACAATTTGTGACCAAAAAATGAGAATTTCATCCTTACTGTAAGCAGCGATGAAATAGTAATTCAATGTGATCCTCGTCCAAAAGGATAAAAGTTTGCCATTTTTTTAATAACCCGTGTTCTGTCTCAATGGCGAGGCTCAACGTTTGCTGCATAAGCGATTGCAACTTAGATGCTTGGCATTTAGCACATCATCCTATGCCGCAAATAGCAAAACTTTGTGAAATAGTAGGAATTCAACTAAGGTATTCTTTAACACTTGTGACAAACCCATGACTTTACCCAAATTGATGTGTGCACTGACGACCTACGCAAATTATGTGATAAGGGCATTATGCAGTGTTAAAATGGCGAAAGCTCTAATTAATAAAGTGGTTTGTACATAAATACGCATTAATGCTCTGTTATTATCTGCCTTTTTAAAATATTTTAACTAATAGGTGTTTTTTAATTGGGAAGTATAGGCTAGTGGTTTCCTTTTATTTCTTTACAAATTTAATTTAGCAGACTCACTATTTTGATTATGGTCTATGACAAAGGACCTCTACACTTTGTGTTTTAAATGAAAAATTCCAAAGGACTGAACATATTTTGTCAAATTTTTCCACGCCTAGGTTGATTTAGCCTAGCACAATTTTTAATGATTTGAAAATGTTGCGAAGGTTGTTTTTCGACGTTGTCCTACCAACTGTGAGCATTGATCAACTGCCTTCCTTTACCATTAAAATTGGTTGACGTTCAGGTTAACTAACGACTCCTTACCATCTAAACCATTAAGTCGAACCCCTTTATCCTGGTTTGGTCACTACTGGCATGTCTTCTGAATTCATACTTATTCACTTCATTGTTGTTTCACCTTGCTCATCTGGCATACCTTCATGATTTTTTTGTATCTGGTAGGCTTTGATTAATCAAATCAGTGAACATGCTATTTTGTTGCCATGGCATCTCTAACCTCTTGTTCTATCACATTTTTCGAAGTGTTTGGTTTGAATGCTTTTATCGAATGCGATCATCTTTCATAAGTAGCACTTAAGAAGTATCAATTCTAAGTTATACTTTATCACTGTCGTAGAAGTCCGGCCTTTTTCTTCCGAGACTTTAAAGCAGACTCTACTTGTTAAACATCAGGAAATTATTTAGTTGTCCTTTCTGCTAATCACTCGACGTTAGTTTGGTTTCATATATTTTTATCGGCAAGACACGCAGTCGCATTTGTGCTTCGGGTAACTCGTTTGGGAGGGAGGTCTTATTGTTCACTTCTTCCAGTGACTCTAGTTTGATCCCTTTATTTACCTTGCTGCAGTATATAGCGCTGAACTTATCCTAGCACTGAATCCCATCTCTTTTGTGTCGCACCAACTTCTAGCCTGTATGTGCTACGAGTACCCAGTAGTCATTTATTTGAAACCCTTTTTGAACGGACTTGCTTAAATACACTGCTGCTTAGCAAGGGAAACTTTGCACGCAGAGGTCTATTAAGAGTTGGTGAGAAGTTAACATTCACATTCGCTCGTGGTGATTGTGTGACGGTCGAGCTTTTTTTCTGTAGGTAGGGAAAGCTTATAGTAGATGAAGCCATAGTCTTTCCACTTGGCGCGTAAAGCTCGTGATCGTCACTCAGGTTTGCAGTCCTTAGCGGCATTGGGGTTTTAAAGCCCGGAAACAGTTTTAGTTGAGTAGAATTGACTTTGAGAGGATATTTGAGCATGATATAAGGTTCGCGTTAACCGTAAGTCGAATTTGTGTCCTTACCCTTCATTGACCATCTTGAAAATTGCACCCCCTCTGGATAATTGTTGTGAATGAAGGCGTATTCTAGACTCTGGTAGAGGCACGGTATACTTTGAACTCGTGTTGATTTGTAGTAGATGTGGGTCGTTTTAATGTATGCGCTAGGCATCTCTCATCATGCGAATTCAACATCATTTAAACAACCATTTCGAAGGCGTGTACTCTCTCATCACCGTCTCCCGTGAAATGCGAGATCAAAGAAGAGGAGGGGCACAAACATTTAAAATAAGCCTTGATCCACAGTTGATGTAGGTCAGGCTTGTGTTTGCTTAATTCATCACTTTTCTTTCGAACCCCTTCTTTGTGACCTAGACACGTTTCTGAGGTACTGTCTTTTCTGAATTTTGGGCACTGTTGGGAGGCAGAATCTGAAGGTACGTTTGGAGGTCGTCCTGCTTTGCTTTAAGTAGGCGTTTATAGCAGTGATCTTTTATTGCCTTAATGAATCAGTTGTGCTTCTAACCCTCACATTTTCTGTTTCAACTAGCACCATGAGTGTGGGATTTAAAATGGTCAAATATGAAATCAGGGCAATTTTTGGCATATTATGGCTTGCATACAGATCAGCCAAGCTATCCGCCGTTGGTCGTAGAGATCTTGTGCGAGGCAATATTCCATTCTGATGCTGTTTATCCCTAGAAACCTAATCTGTTGCTAATGGCTATTCGTGATGCGATGGATATTTCCTAACGGATGTATGTGTTCATTAGCCTTCTCTAGCTCTATTTTCCTGCCGATATTCATGTCCGTGTCTACTCGCCTATTGCTTTTACCACCTATTAGTATTGACGAGATCTACTTGCTTGAATTTTGTGGGCTTCGCTTGAATCTGTCTCTCCCACTTTAAAAGGTAATTAATTCATAAGACCGTTTTCCTTCTGTTTGATCTTCGAGAAAGCTCCTTTGTTTGATCCAAAAAGAGGAGCTCTTTTCGAGAACGGCTTACTTCCTCGATTAATTCAAGCATGCCAGAGGTGATACGACGTTGTGTAAGGCGATAATGTGATTTATTGTTTATACTGAGGTGTTATTTTGATGCCTATCATCTGGGCACGTGTCCATTCATCACGTGATTTTCACCCCGTTCCTACACGTTGTTAGGACCGCGATTTGATCGGCGATTGATCTATTTGTCCTCCCTGTTTTTTTCGGTGAAAAGGATTTTATCTGACCTCCGAATACTATTAGAGGCGTGATACTGTTGGGAGTTGCTGATTGTCTGCAAACAGAAATCGGTCCTGTGTCCACATCACTCGTCGACCAGCCCTCAGTTTTGAGGGGATACATTCAAAATAGCGCCGGTGCGTATTTACGGCACCATCATTCTTAAAACGCACCTATTTTCCCTATTTCTTTGCCCCGAATTTGTTCTTTTCTGTACCAGTCTTTAAATTGCTGAAGATGAGAAGAGGGTAACTATTAAGGCTTTTTGACTTAACATTTGCACATTAATGTGTGCTTAATAGTTCTTATGCTTGATCGTTTTCCCAGGGGGTAATTAAATGAGACGTAACAGCTATTGTTCGACTTACTAAAACATGATTGTTCAACCGCCTGCTGCACGCTTCCTGACAATTTCATCAGCTAACTAATCCACGCATCTGTCTAGCTTCAGTACTAGCATCTGTGCTCATAGGTTCATGTGTCTACCGGCTGCGACGTCTTTTTTTGGGTACACCTTTGATTCGCCCATCTGCGGATTGTATTTGGCACGAGCGGCTCATCTCTAGCTCTACTGGGCGTTACGCTTGTCTCCACAACAGCAAATTCTGATGTAATTGCGCGGTTTTTATTTATGAATAGTCTTCTGCTGTTTAGAGAGGCAAAAATTTTGTATTTTGATTATTCTTTTATGTCTGAGTTGGCTAAAAACATGAGCCATAGGCTGAGAAAGTAATATTGCTATTCACCACTCCCCATGTGATTATTTCCTTTTTCTAGTCTTCATATTCCTGGCGTTTATCCTTTAGATTTTCTCCCCTTTTTGAGTGTGAAGTCCGAGTTATCCCTGCGGCCGTTGTCAGACTTTTGAGGCCAGACGTAAGTTTATTACAAAAGTACAGAATAGGTGGGGGGCTGGTAGCATAGGGGAGTTCCATGTCGTCATCGTGACGATCAAGCTGTCATATGGCGACATTTCAAATTTGAATATTTATCGCCTACAGCATACGGCAGTGGGTTTGTAGGATAAAATTAGGAGAGGAGGTAGAGTTCCAAGGTTCTGATCTGCGATAAAGATGTTGCGGTCACGTTTACGTCATTCACTGTCCATCCTGTAGAGGTTATCCTTTGTTCTGCTGTGTTAGGGCCGAATTTATGCCCTAGTCATTTACCGTCAATTCCTGTGAAAGTATTTACAATCAATTTAGCCTCATTTCTGCGTTGACGCGTTACGTACATCTGGAACATGGGGGAGAGGCGGTAGGAGAGTCGAGGATTGCGTATGTACAAATCGCTTTTTACTTTAGTGTGATTGGCCGACGTCCATGTCCTCCGAGTTGTTTACTGCTCACATGACCGCCTCAGAGGGCGACAAGCTCTGCACCCTCGAGGCTGAAGCGGCGGTTTCTGAGACGGCCTTTGGTGTGCGTGACATTCGTGTTGCTGAGGCATTGCCCTTCAGCGAGTCCCTTGCCTACATTAACCTCACCACACTGGAGGGTGAGAAGCTCTGCGTCGAAATCAGCGCAGCGGGCTTTAGACCTGTTGGTGTCTTGTGAGTCATCGCTGCCTATACTCCTTTCTTTGTCTTCCCTTTCCACCTCCAACCGTCTTCTTTCCGTCCTGTAGCTACGATGATGTGGTGGGACCAGTGCCACCACCTCACCAGGAGGGTGATGAGGAACCAGAACCCGGGATGGAGAACTACGAGACCATTTACGCTCTGCTGTCTGCCCGAAGTTCGGGTTTCCGTCACCAATTTTCGGAGAGATTGGCGCAGCGGCTTGCACAGTTACAGGACCAACAGCTATTGGAGGGGGACTATGAGGAGGAGGAGGAAGGAGGTGGGAAATGACGATATATAGTTCCGAGTTTTGCCGTATTTCGGTGTGTATTTCTTTAATCACTTACTGCCTCTTTCTTTCCTCCTCCCCTACATCCCTATACTTACTATGCTACTGTACAAAAGGAACGTTAGGAGTGCGTGCATTTTTGTGCATGTGTGTCATTTCTAGTTCCCTTGGAAGAGTCTAAGGTACTAGTGGAGCACCCCATGTTTTCTCCAAAGCTATAATAAGGCATTCCATTACAGGAGTTTTGCCTATTGTAGAGGGGTAGGGTGGATATAGGAGTTATCGAATATCCACGTCTGGAGAACCCGCATGGTTGGATTTTTTGCGCATAGCTCCTCTCTGTTAAGCGTAGTCCTTGAGGTCGCCCCTTGAAGATATGGTTGGTGTCAATGAATATTCTGTCTTAACACATCTGCTTTCGAGGTAACCTCCTTGTGACACCCTGATTTCCTTACTTGAGCACAGAGGTACAGATTTGACATAATCGGTTGTCCCCAATAGAGGCGCGAACGGTTTGGTGAATTTATGGCAAAGAACAGGAGTTGACTAACTCTTAAATCGCCCGAAAATATCGATGACAATTAGTCTCATGACAACAATGCGATTCTGGTAGTAGACGTTTCTGCTGCGGCTACAACAGCTCCGCCTGCAATTGCACTCACCTCATCCATCGCCTTAGTCTTTTCTCAATTCTCTCCTTCCAGTGGTCAGTTTAAGTGGATGCATCATGGCACGTGGTTTGTCTATTGCCACTTTGAATTCAGCCTCTCACTTGAAGCGTCAACGAATACTTGCGTAGCTTACACTCCCAATTGCCGTCTGTGCCTGGGAAACATTTTGGGGTCTGCCCAAGCATTCATCCAGCGTCCTCCAGGAATGCGAGTTGAGGGAAAAGCGCCGTTGCTGCCTCTATTTTTGTACGTCCCATGCGATTCAACAATTCGCGATGATTGCATTCCGCAGCTGGTGGTTGGCAAAACTAATGACAGATTTTTTGGTTTGCGAAAGTGTACGAACAAATAACCTGGAAGGACAGCTTTTCTAATGACCTCGTTCGCATGAATGCAGCGCTAAACGATGTTTCGATTCCATCTGCTGATTTTCAGAATGTAGGAACTCTGGAATAAGTGCAAGAAATTGAGGAGTTCGAGTCAGCGGGACTCCATGGTCACCAGATTTGATGGCGCAGTAGACCACGCACGCATCGTGTTTAGGCTATTTTAGCCTGGACGGCTATACTCGGGGTGGCAAGCCTCATCCCTCCGTCCTACGTCTGTCGTCGACGTGGAACACATCATGGATGTAGAGATTGTCGTGGTATTTGTGCAAGAGGCTGGCACTCCTCTGGCAATCACTCACTCATCCTCAAACACAAACATCTCCAAATATTTTGCGATCCTAGAAAGTGGTTCTGTTTTACACTGGTTGTCACTACAGTGAAACGGATCTACCTGAAATGGCTGTGTCGAGCTGGCCGATCTGCCTGTGTCAAAACTTCCCGGATGTTAGTTAGAAGCTGGAATGATCGACAGGATGCTGAACCTTCGAGTTGCCCCTCGAAGACATACGAGACGGGAGGTGGCCTTATCAGGAATACCTTGAGAGGCTGGGTAACTACCTATGGTTATCAGGGCTTACCAATCGACTTGATTGCAAGTCTGTCTCGTTTCGCTTGTGCGGAGGTCTTGGTTGTCAGTTCTGTGTTTGAAGCTCGCGCACTCACAAGTACCATGACACCAAGCAGAGGAGAGTTGGCAGCGACTGAGTTCGCCTGAAGTCGTAGTAGGCCCTACTGCCGCACGCATACATAGTGACGACGTTTTTCAGTCCCTCAACGAGGCTTCTGGATTAATTGCCTACAGCTCCTAATCTTGGTTATTTCGCTCGCTGCGAAGTTTACTTTCAGGGGTATGTAGAAGAGGAGTACTGACAATGAGACGTAATTTCACGGACGTGGATTGTGACAGACACACTCATTTGATGAAGCACTGCAGTGTTATACATTCGACAAATAGGAGGACTTCAGCACACCTGTTCAGGAGTGGCGTTGTCAGGACAAGGATGCTTAATCCAGCCTCAGCGGAGGTCACGCCATCAGAAGATCAACAACAGGCTGTAAGAAGAAAATCCCCTTCTAGAATATGAGGACTCATACATCAATCGGTAGCCTTCGCAAACGGTCCAATTCAACGACTTCAGATTCTCGAAATTCAAGCACCAATTCTGATACTTCAAGGTCTGTTGCAGCTTCCATAACTCCTGCGACAGTCACAGCAGCAAGGGTCTTCGCAGCGAGGCTGCAGCAGTGATTGCTGGAATTTGGACTCTTTTACCCTCTGATGGATGTGGTTGTTGCCACAATGACAAAGTTCCTTCATCACTCCTCTTTTTATTCTAGTTTTATCTTACTAACTTCAGGATAACCGCTTGTCGGAATGCAAGTGGGCTTTATTTCAGTTCCGCCAAGTCTTTCTTTCCACTGCGCTTAGCGAAGCCTGCGCCCTGACAATCTCCGACACTGTGGCACGGCTGATGACCCGAAATTGGTCAAGAATCTACCACACCCAAACGACTTTATAAGTGGACTTTCAGCCTCAGCAGTAGAAGAGTCTCGAAGACGTCTTCATTCGTGTTCATTTATGCTCCAAACTTCTCTACCGTGGTACAGTGAAAGAAACCAAGCGGTGGATGCATTTCTTATGAACTCGCACCCTTCAGTGCCAAACATTCCAGGTGGAGCGCTCACTCATCCTCGTGCGAATCTTGAAAGATTCGCAGAAGCGGTTCCAACGCTAATTGAATTCTTTTTTATTTGACTCATTCATTGACAGCGTGAACAACTTGGTCGACATTTCTTCGTCGCTCTCCATGCCACGCAACGTAGAGGAAGGCAGCAACAAGGCAGTGCTTTCCTCTTTCCACCAAAGTCCCTTTAGCGCAGTTAATGCATAAAGGTCATGTGAAGAGGTTCTAACACCAAGGAGGTACACCAAACTCCACCCTTCTTGAGAGACAACCTGTGCTCCGTTTTCAGTAGTCTTCGACAAATTCATTTTAAACTAATCAAACGGTCATTTTTGAGGCGGTTATAATATTCCATTGCCTTTGTGACCTCCATGGAAGTCAACCAATCAGCCAAGTGGTACATTCAATGCCGCACCATGTGAAAAGAAGTTGGCATGTATTCTTGTTGGCACCACCGAAGCAGACGATTCCATCATGAATGGACAAGGACAAGTCAGTAATCATGGCCGTCTTCTGGACGGTAGACCTCTCATAGATAATATATGACCCCAGTTGAAACCATCGATAGCCTATATTCTGGAGAAGGTGGTGTGGAGGAATGCGGAATTAGGGGGGAGGTGTTAACGAAGCATGCCTCGATCTTATCAAGCAAAGGACTTGACGGGTTTACTGGCTTGACCTTAATAGGGACCCTATTGTGGCCAACAGGCCCTGGAGGTCACTTGACTTCATTCCTTCACGATGGCATGGAGATGGGTCATTCTTAGACCTTCTACGACATCGAACTTTATTAAATGATGGGTCTGTTGCCACGGCTCGCCTAACAATCCACTTGAATTTCTAGCCTGTAGGCTTTCTTCCATGATGGAGGAGAGTAATGTCTGCCTTAGTTCTCTTGAAAGGATGAGAGATCTCCCTTGATTCCGTCTCCACATTAGTGGCGTGAAGTTCTTCATTTTGTACCACATGCGTCACGGGTCGGTTAGACCTTCTCTACCCAGAGAATGCCACTCCTTCCAGCCTCGTACGTCGTGTACAACGGTGATGATGTGATGGGATATGCTCAATGCCCATAACTGATGTGGAAGTGTGAATGTTGAGTGAACTACACAAATCTGCTATCTCCATGTTTCTCGTTAAAATGAAATCGAAGAAACTATCCTACAACTTCCGAAAGCTTCCTGACTTATTTCATTCCTTGAGGTGCTCCCCCATTGCATCCAACAAATCTCTACAAACTGGAGAGGAGTCAGTTGGAAATCCTATCCCTGTGAAAAATTTGTAGAGGAGAGTTGATGTTCAACACTTGGAGAAGGTCCGATTGCCCTCGAAACGCCAGCCTACCTTCCCGGGACGTTGTTACACCTCTGGAACCGAGTCCCACAAGACAGACTACCTCGATTCACCTCCATCAGGTTAATTTAATCAGTATCCCATAAAATTGGAAGCAAGGGTGAAGGGTTGAAAGGACCTTTAGCATACCCAGAAAGTGGTCCAGCGAAGTGTGAGGGTGAGTGGATGGACTGACGCATATTTGCGCTTTCTAATGTATTCGTGTGACCGACCGAAAAATTCCTGCAAGTTCTAACGCTCTTACAACGAGGTATGCCGAAAACCACACGAGTGTCATTAACCAGGGGATTCAGGGGCAGACAAATAACTAGGCAGTAAAAGTACAGGAATGAATGCGAGAGGTTAGGGCCACCGGAGCAAGGAAGAAGGTCAACATAATGCAACGGGGTTTCACACCAACAGACGGCTTCTTTGCAAACGATGAGACTAGTGAATAGCCTGATTGTAAAACGCCATAAATGGTGAGAACTTCACCGCGTTTTGTAAGCAGGACGGACTGGATCACTACCGTTTAATTGAGGAGACAATCATTTCGTCTGTCTTGCGATGGTTGCCACAGAAGAGAAATTGATGGTAGTGCAGTGGAGGAGACTCCAAACTTGAAGTTGGGAGACTGGATGCGTGTTTCTTGGGTCAGGCCATGCAGCAATATGCCTGCTCACATCGAAGACGGGCGTCTGTCCTGAGGCAAAGTAGTCGCTAAGCCAGGCAGGCGCTTTGGCCACCTTTCGGAAAACAAATGGCTTCACGATGCCGGATGACTGCACATTGTCATATCTATGCCACGCCTAGCACACATTCAGCCGTTTGGTTTCCTGGCATTCTGACTTCCTTGCCTGGAACACCATAGACCATCTCAATGCCTTTGGGCCATTGCATTGCGGAGGTTATTACTCACACGCCCGCCTCCAACTATGATAGACATGTTGTCGTCCACTGTCTGCTGACACTTCAGCTTCGGTTAATTTACTGCAAGTTGTGTGTACTCGTTCATCATTTGCTCTGAAGAGAGGGAGGACGAAGTGGATGGGATAAGTAGACCCTCCTAAAAGTGACTAATTGTGAGGGAAGATGGGGATTGCCTCCGAGGAAATCCGTTGAGACAACTTGAATTATTCAACCAAGAAATCTGAGATGGGTGGTTGGATGAATGAACAAAGTAGTAAATGGGTGGACAGACCAATGGGGAGTTGAGAGAAAGAACACACAGTTGAGTGGAGCCAGGATGGATAGATAGATGGATGGATAGACAGATATTTGAATGGAGCGGCGACGTGTGGAATGTCGAAGGAATGAGATCAAGGTGGACAGATTGGTGATTTTAATGGATCGGCATTGAATGAATGGACAATGGCGGATGGACCCATTATCAAATGCAAACTTCATCTTGCCTCTTGCTGATCGCCTCAAATAGACGATCATTGAAGGCGGTTGGAAGTGGAGTTGAAGAAGTCGCTGGTTCTCTTCATCCCCCTCTTCTTGCACATTAAACTCGGATATGAGCAATACGAAATCCAGTCAAATCAAAGTACAGAATCTAGAAGCGGTGAAGGGAAGGTGAGAGAGGCCCTCGTTGTCTCTTACGGTGTCTCACAATAATAAGCACCAAGTTCATGACGAAGAATTCTAGGATGAGGCCACTGGAGATGATGGTACCAAAATATTGCTGTGGTGAGCTCCACTGAATGGCTGGCGCTGTCGAGAGAATGTGACTGGTCAGAGTGGCAAAGGTTTCGTTGATCTGAAGGCGCAGAAAAGAGTGGTTGATAGCGTTACGAAAAGATTGGTGTTGAGAAGCTTTTCATATTTGTTATTCTTTGGATAACGTCAGGCACTCCGCACAATTTTGGATGACTCTAGTAAAATGCCACTAGCTCATCTATTTTCCATCCCGGCCGAGGAAGAAGCGTATGCCAGCCATTCCGCACGCTTCATAAAGATCTTGCATCCAAATCACCTTATTAATAAAATTGCTACCAATTTGGAATATAGGAATGAAGGAGAGATGAATTTTCTCTGGGGTGTTTATACCTTGCAGGCATATGTCCCCACCAGATTATCGTCAACTCTATTTCAGTGTTTAGCATTAAGTTAACAGCTGTAGGACAGGAGGTAACAGATGAACTCAGCAGAACCAACGTGGTGTAGCAAGAGGAGCTTTCTGCATTGAAGGCGAATCAGTGTAACATGTTTCCTCAATTTCGAAGTCATTGAACTTCAACTGCGAAACAGGGGTGGGGGCAGAAGCACACTTACTAGACGCCGATTCTATTCAGTCATGGCAACTGGGATTTGTGGAGGTCACTTATCAAAATATCAACACTGGACTGTACATTTGATTAGTTGGCTTCATAAGATCGAAATCTTGGAAGAGGGAAGTGGATCTCAATGTTGAATTTGGATAATTTTAGACCAGATTTGAATTATTTGGGCATTGACATTGTGGTAGATGACGGTTACAAATAAAAGGACAAAGGAACGGGTTTAAAGGGAACGGCTTGAGTGGTTAGACGGGGGAACGGATGCGATATGGGCGGTTGCATGTAGGGTGAGTAGTAGCTCGCTTTCGAAGTGGGGATTTAACACGTAAACCCACTGATTAACTTAACGCTCAACCCAACCGAGGAACTTGTTGACGGTTGTAACTGTTTGCATTGCCGCTGGGGTGCCTGCATTTCCAAAAAACTTTCCTGCTACGGGTTTCTGGAAGCGACTATTTCCATGGCTGATTTTACTAGCATTCCACAAGGTCGCATTCTTGCTCAGTCCCCCGTAGTTGGCCGAGAATTGTCCAGAAGTACTGTGAGCGTACTACTTATTAACGTAAGGCTAATGTCAGGAGCCTTTGCGCCTTCACCATACTCTACTAGCCAGCTATCTCTCACGTACCCCAGCTTGGCGTTCCATCTCATTTTCATAAAAATGGACAGATAAAGCCATCTGCGCCCAGTTCTTACCGATTGAGTGCTCTGCATGTCAGTATAACACGATCAGACTCCACTCGAGTGGATGTCAACTGAGGGCAATTACACAACTAAATGATTTCATTTTCGAGGATAATTGCAATCACTTATCACACATCATCTACTCATACCTGAAACCATCTCCAAATGTCTCCTCCAACAATTAGGTATTATCAGAAACTGAATAAGTCAAGCTGCTAAAGTCGCATCAAGCGTAACACATCATCGCACAAACCCATCTGTTTGAATGCGCTGTCGGCTTGCATTCACTAAAATGGAGGAACCTTCGATCTATCAAAACCTGTCGAATGATTTCTCGAATAAAAACCATAAAACACCTCTTTTGTTTTCAACTAACTCAAACAGGCTGCTGAGGTCAGGTCACTGAGCTTAGAGAGACAATGCTACCGAATCCACAGCACAAGGCCAGTTGTGTGCAATGTCGTCCCCCGTCGCTCAATTGCGATTTTGAAATGAGGGAGTTGGAACATACACTTTCGTGAAAGGTGGTCCTCTCCCAATCACTGCTACCACTATATCCGTAGCCCTTCAATAGTGTCATCACAATCCTACTCTAAGGACAGCTATCTTAAGCCACTTAATGCTCCTCAACAGGGAGATAAAACAGATTATGGTTAAATAATGGGCAAGGAGGGCATTCAGCCTCTTGTAAACCATTTGGTAAGAGTTCACTTAAGAGCCTGTTAGAGTGCTACAGGGGGGATTCGACAGCTCCGTTCTTTTGCCGATTGTCTCAAGTTACCTTCAAAATGTAGGAGGGGTAAAACATTCCAGTGTGCAGCGAAGAACCCTGCGGCAAGCTTAATTAGACTTTTCCGTAAAATGAATTTACAGTTATGTAAATTGATAAAAATTGACTTTATGATACTAGGCAACGACAAAAACTGGACAAAATAGGATGACCAATAAAGAGATGCAGTAAACGATCCCCCTAATAGGCAGGGTAGTGCTACGTAAAAGGGCGGCATATGTTCTACCCATAAGCATTCAACCACTTGTCCACTCCAGTCTTCGCGATTTGCATTACTATCAATGCGCCGTGGCCCTATCCACCTACTCATGGTTTACTATTTGCTTACAAAAGAATTCGAAATTCCGTACCAATCAGTGAATGTCACCTCATCCAAATTTTGCCGATGTTCGAGGACTTCAATATCACTTTATTCGATTATCCCCAAAACAACGCGCCATGCGCTTGATCTATCAAAGCTGGGCGTCATCTAACGGAAAAGCGTCAGACCACTGTAGTTTACCGTTTAAATTTTTGGTTTATTGTGTCTGTAGTTGATTGCCGAGGTGCCGTCAACTTCCCGAATCATGTATCTATGCTCAATTTCGTGGATTCTGTCAGTGATGCACAAAGGTCAACGTTTGATTGGCTTAAACAAAGTTGGTGAAAATGGCGCAACTTGGCTAGTTAACAAAACTGTGAAGTAGCAGTAGTAAATGCTTTGATTATACTATTATTAGCAAGCGAAATTCGGTGGATGTACTTTATCCTACGTATCTTGGTGCGCTCTAATTGCAAGACAAGAGATAAGATTTCGAAGGAAGCATTCCAAACAAGGAATCTCTGCACAAATTAGAGGCAACTCAAAAAAATTAAATTTTGGCTAGTATCGCCAATGGTAGCGCCGTCTTCCTTGCCATCTTAGTGATGAGCCCCATTATGCTCATCACAAAATGCTCTGAGAGGCAATAAGTACCTCTCCTATCATCTCTTCACTCCGATGCAGCCATTTGCGATTCCAAAACTCATGCATAAACTTGTCTGAAGTAGCATGTACTTTGCCTCAGGACACACCGGTCGCTAAGGTGCGCGAGCCAATTGCTGGATGACCTGACCTTGGAGACACACCATTATTCCTCCACTATCAGGTTTTAAGTCTCCTTCTTTGCGCTTGCATTAACTTCTTTCCTGTGGTAGCTATGTATCTAGCATCCATTAATCCATCCATTCATCAATCACACTTCCATCCATATATCCAGCTAGTGCCCATTCATTCATCCAACCAACCACGATTTAACTAACTGGAAAAAAGACAGCAATACGGATAGTAAACCATCAAAAGCGGAATCGTTACTGATGGATGTGGGACTATTGTAAATAATTGCAAGGACACAAATAACTCGTTCTTCTGCCATATCACTTGTAGGAGGATTCTCAGTCCTCCTACCATCCCTTGTCAATGTTCGGTGCCGTCAATTTGGGCGGATTTGTTGTTCACAAGAGTCAGATCCCCCATGTATAAACATAGGAGCAAATTCCAAATAAGAATATTTTTCTAAGAAAGAGCGAATGAAGAATAAGTCAGTGGTAGCTCTGTAGCTCGAAGTAAAAAAATTAATTTTTTATATCTTTAGTGACAATTGCTGTTTGTTTGTCAAGGGCATTTCTGTTGAGATTTCCAAATTGTGATCCCACAAGTTGTTTCAAAAATAGTAACTTACACTGTTGACAGGTGTCATTCCACAATTCCACTTCAACTGATGACTTAATCGTTTTGGAGGAGTTGTAAAATGAATCGGCTGTGCATCCTCTATCAAAGTCATTCAGCAGGGCAAAGAGCACACAATGCCTCATCACGCAAATATGTGTGCAAGCGAAGAGACGTTAGCTTGTATTCCTCATTGCAGCTTGCAAGAATTTTCAACCCCATGGAATGCATCAGGCACCTTCTCATCGTGTCGCTATGACATAACCGATTGTGACAAATTTGGTATGCAAAGTGCAAGCAGACTGTCGTGGTCGTCTTCAGGAATCCAAATTTAGCACAGCAGGTGTTGAAGGCAGATGCGGAAGTGGGCTGGTGTAGGATTCAGGCTTGGGGAATGAGGTGTAGGATTTAACAGGCATACTGGCTTAAGCGTACAAATGCGCTGTCATTGGCTCACTTCTACTGCACTGCTCCACCTTGGAAAGGATAATACTAATGTCCAAATATTTTAGAGATCACTTCGCCCAATCTCATGACGCTGGTTTCGTGATGGGACAATCTTGGCCCTACTGTAGATTGATATTATTCAACTGTTGCTGCAGTTGTCACGGTTATTTTAACAATCCATCTCATGTTCCATCCTGTCTCACTTTCTCATGATGCAGGGGAATGACGTCTGCTTTACTTCTCTTGAAAGGGCCACGCAAATCCCCTCTCATCTCGTCTGCACATCAGCTGCTTGCAGTTCTGCTAGGTGTGCTGCCATCCTCGCGGTTCTTTTGTACGCAGACTGTAGAGTACCTTGCAGCATCTTGTACCACAACACCTCGCCTGAGGTAACTAGGGGAAATCAGGCTGTTGAAATGGTAATGATGTGATGGGATGTGCTTAGCAGCCATTGTTTACCGGAAAACATCACCGCCTTCGTAGGTGCCTCAAGCACCGCCTGGTTAGTCGAATAGATGGAATCATGCAAGAAGAGACG
>NW_020170416.1:285185-310453 GCF_000524195.1 Echinococcus granulosus | reverse complement strand
ATTAACGAAGACAGCATTCATGCAACTGGATTTTGCGCGGTTAGATGGTTTCCTTCAAAACTGTTCACCTAGTTAAGTGACTTCTAGATGGACCACACAGCCGATATATTTGCAAACCCTCATTTTATCGTTTAAAAATGATTTTCGAAAATCACTGAAGGCGAGAATTGTTTTTCGTCCAAGAACTGAAAATGCAGTCATCCAAATCAGTTAGTCCTTGGGTAATGTGAAGTGTGCGTGGTTGGAGGCACAAATTCCTCTTGTCGCATTTATACATGAGCTGCAATAAAAGGATTTTGGTCCTCGTCTTACGTTCTGCTAAGCCTATCAAGCGGTGAAGCCGCCGCCACAAAATTTTTCACATTCACACACGTCTGCATTGTTGAGTCATGAAGGGTGGAAAATGATGGGTAATTCATTCAGCTTACGCAGCCTTTTGAATTCAGCGACTGCTGATGGTCATTTCAAGGCACAAACAAAGGGGAAGTAAGGCTGCATTGAAGCTTGTCCACTGGTAACACTGAATGTCCACACAAAATCCTTTAAGATACATTGGTTTGCCGATCTAAATCGTAACTTCAGACGCACAGAAAGGAACTGATAAGCAAACTTTTAAGAGAAAAAGCATTTCATCATCCTCAGCGCCTGTTTTACCGGTGCTGCCACTTAATTAACAATTCAAAATCCTTCCAGATTACAGTGAATAAAGAAAGTTGTTTCATCGTAATGTTCTTGCTGATGAATCAAGATGCCTAAATAAAATCACCAAAAATGTAGGTGCGCTATTGAACCCTAACACAAGCCTTTTTGGAAAGAGATTATTCCACCTTGACGTAGTCTTCACAAATCATGGCAAATCTGCAGCAATACTTCGCAAAGCCACGTTCAATCAACGTTTCCTCAGTTCACTTCCATGTCTTGGGCGCACCGCTTCAAGCCTGGGAGGAAAAGCAGCTTGCAACAGGAGTGACTCAACAAGTGTGAGAGAATGCATCATATTATTTTCCTTTTTGTAAAAGTTGGGAAGTACAACTGATGTGCTTCTGTAATCAATGCTGTATGCAACACCCAAAGCTCAGTAGTGCGACAGGGTCGGAGAGGCTCAGAGCGGGGGATGAGTTAAACCTGGTAGTGTGAAGTCCTCCGCATGACCCAAAAAATATCACCTTGAATGCCCCAAAAATAATTATCTCTGAAGTGAAGGGAATGGGAAAAGTTGTGTAAACGAATGTGGTCATCGTGATAACAACTACATCTACCGTTAATTCATGAAGTTGATGCTCATTTAGTCAAGGTTGTAGATTCGCTCTGCCACGCTTTGGTGATCTTACTCACTGTCTTCCATGGCAAGTGTGGAATCGACAATGTCAACATGGAAAGTACCGAAGTTACTGCTTGAATAAGGAGATCACGACTGGGCGAAGTGTGCATAATAGAAGTAACATCTTCAGTAAACAGGACCATCATTAAAGGCTAGAAGTTCGTTTTTGACAGTGCTCATATTCTATGGGGCAATTCATTCCCATCGTCTAAGATCGCTCTCCTGATAATACGACTTCCAAGGAGCCTTGATCGACACATTCATCCTGAGAATACGACACTTGAATGGGTGCGGTGCACGCCTTCGAAAATGAATAATATATCGGTACTTCATCAAGAGGTGTGCTTACCACATTGCAGTTCCTTAAACTTGCTCTAATTAAAAAGGAATAATTGGAAAGCATAAGGTTCAGATTTGATTCATAAGCTTATTCTTTCCAAATCAAGAAGGAATTGGCAAAAAGGAGATGGGAAAGAACTACTTCTCCTGGAACGAATCAGAGTTTCAGTATGTTGTCACTTGATATGTGAATTGAAGTCCATCACTCAGTGACGAAAGCCAGTCTAACTGCAGGATGACTGTATCAATGAGACGGAGAGTGTTACAAGTAGTTCACCTATTCCTGGTGTGCTTACTAACAGTACATTATTTAAACCTCTCCTCATTGCTATTTGCTTTATCAATGGTGTGCATGATTGATTAGTGCTTCTGGAATATTCCAGACCTAATGTGCGCTTAACATTACGAGATTGGTACTTGAGATGTCAAGTCAAGTATCCACCTATGGCGATTGTCACGCCACTATCGGGTGTGCGCTATTGTTTGCCATATTTCACCTCATACGATTCAGCTTTTTCAGATTTTTTTATTTGTGCGCTCTGACACGTCCTTGTTCCGGTACTACGATTCGCCTCTTCTTTCAGATCTTCCAACAATAAAACAAGACGTATTTTGGCAGAACTGCCACGGTAACCTAAACAAGTTGCTTAAGTAATGCGCAGGGCGTCCACGGCAATGGGAACGACCATCACAAGGCTTACAATTGGTGCAATTAAATGTTAGATAAAATTACGTCAAGGCCCATCGGCATTAGTAAATCTTCGTTCTCACTCCACCTCATTACACAAACGGATAAAGCTCCTTTCTATCCATCCCAATGTCTTACATTCCATTTCTCGTATATACCGTACCTATCCACACATCCACCCATTCCATTTATATCCATCCCTATATTCAATATCCATAAGTACATCCAGCAGCTCCAATTCCACCCATCCGCATCTCTATGCATTGCGTATCCTTCCATACATCCCGCATCCATCCATCCATCTACCCATCCCTTGTCCCTCCCACATCCATCCATATAATTAGTTCATACCCACCATCCACCCATCCAACTACGTATTCCACGCACTAAAAAATGAAAATTAGCTATGCGGATTGTAAACCATCAAAAGTTGAATCATTACTGATGGATGTAGGCCTGTTTGGAAGTGATGCAAAGACATAAATTACTTGCAATTATGTCCTATCTCAGTCATCGTACTATCCCCTGTCAATACTTGGTACTCTAAATTTACGCGGAGCAGGCACACACAGGAGTTCACTGCCTCAAACCCCATTTTTGAGGGTGAAACGAAGGGGATAGCGTTCGGGTATAACTACGATCTCTACAATCATAGCCACCTCTACTTTGGGGTAGACACAATTCCCTCTCATTGCCTGGCCCCACTGAATGTAGGCTTTTCTCTGTACGTCAGCGTTGATGATAACCGTAGGCCTACTGTTTCATTATAAGTGAACTATTTTACAGCGCTCGAATAGGCTAAATTAAAGTTAAGGTAAGTCTGCATGTGTCAAGACCCAACCCATTTCTCGGAGGATGTCAACGTGCATTCGCTTCTAGCATTTGCACTACCGTGGCACACTGCCCAGTGCCCACTGCCCATATCACGGTCGAGCTAGCTCAAACGTGATAGATTGGGAAGGCCAAATTACAATAAATACCACTATGATATGGTAGAATTTTTCCTGTTTGGATTTGGGTTTTTATCGAAAATGATGAGTAACTTGAGATCCTTTGGCAGATATAAAGATAGCAGCGGCCCTCTCCAGTCATCGGAAAGGATTTCTAGTATGAATATAACATTAAATAATACCTTTCATATACAGTACACTACACAGTTTCACAATGGTACATTACTAATTTTTCCTTACCATCATCACACTGTCAGCAAGGCTGAGGTATGTCCATACACTAGCCCTCTCCTCCTTTTTCACTATTATAGTACTGCCAACACCTCCAGTCCACTGTTCAGTTAGTTCCGATCACTTCTGAGTTAATTCCTTCGCTTCTATCATCCCTTTTCCTTCCTACCTTTCTTTTAGGTGGGCTGCAGCGAAGGCTAAGTTTAGGGGTTTACACAACCCTTCCACTTGTAAATCAGCTATTGAGGCAGGTTTCGTTGACGGACACTTTGCTTAAGTCCTCGCAGGGTATTTGTGGCAATTCTGTTATATACACTATACAGAGACGTGCGCCAGTAAGGAACAATCTTTCAATGTCCATTCATGAGCCCCAAAATAGTTGTTTAGTGCAAAAAAACGAGGCAAATGAATAACGACTTCCTTCCAGACCCTTTACATAAATGGACTAGATGGCCCGATCTTCACTGGTTACTGGTTATACTTCCTGTAATAATCTACTTCGCAACAACTCACTCATGCTTTTGGTGCTTTGGAGAAATTAGAGTGCATGTTGCCTTGTTTCGTGGAAGGCTCAGTGATATTGAGAGATGGGCTTACAAATGTGAACCCCAGGTAGGTGACTATCATCAGCATAGGGAGAATCGAGGAGAGATGGACAGAGGCCACGACACCAAGGTGGCAATAGAAATCACGAATGGTAACTACCTCTAGCGGTTGACTACGTAGGAGTGGAACAAACCTCGGCCTTATAAGTAGCCCCTCCTTGCTTCTTAAGAGAGTTGCCCCCCATAGCCTTCTTTTGCGATTTTCGTCTTCAAAATTCCGCTTCACTGAATTGCGATCATTCGAGAATTTGTGTTGACTTACATGAATTGCATTTGTGCGGGTCATCGTTAGCGGAAGTGATGTCCACTAAAGATGGACTCATCATCGTCAATTGAATGTCCTTCAAGTATCTCATGATCCACCCACTTCGTTCCACGTATTGTGTCTTCCGCTGTTTAGGAAAATGAGTGTTTACTGATGTTGTCGTTTGTTTAAGTAATATGGGAAAATGGATTAGAACCTCGGCATTTGGATGAATTGGAGATGCTTTGCATGTGCACACATAAAAGTCAACTTTTTTCACTTGCAAGCATTTCTGCCAACCCAATAAAATTTACTGGTTATGTTCTTAAAATCAATGTGAATATGTAATTTTGTTTTGAGTGACTCAACTGTAGCCTCCCACAGTCTTTTCCGAGGTTGTAACAAGGCAATGCAACATCGGAGAACATACTACTTACTAAGCCACAGTAGAGGCGGGAGACCACTTGCATGACTCGAGGGCCTCACCGCAGACCAAATGAAACACGCCTTTCTAAGGTACTTCAAAATCAAAGAAAACGATTTTTCTTTAGCATTGATGAAATATCCCATCCATTGCGCCAGCGTGCAGCTCAATTCCGCATGGTCATTCTCCATTTGCCTAAACACTTCCTGGGTCTATCTTCATGGTGAACTTTTGAATTCCAGCTGTATTTTGTCTTTTGTTATAACTTCGTACTTTTCTCCAGCTCCAGGATAGTAAGAAGGTTATATCGCACCTCAAATGGGCACATTTGTTGATCTGAGGAGTCAGTGAAGATGCGACATCGAATGGGCTCTTGACATCACAAGAAAAGATATCACTTCATCACCGTCCTACTGGTAGATTTTTTTGCCTATAAAAAGAAGAATGCACAATCAAGTAATGTAGGGCTTGTGCAAACAAATAATTCCCAGTCATTTCTCATCAAGACACAAACAAAGTAGGGAAATTTGGGCCTGGACATCTCCTAAGTGCCTCCTCTGCCTCCCATGGGACCATCTGACGTTAATGCCAAGGAAAATAGTTGAGCTTATAGAGAAGGCAAAGTGAGGGGAATAGGAAGCAGGAAGTGATGAATGAGAATGTGGCAGGATGTCACCCCCCTGCCTCAAGCAACGAAACTTGTAATGGGAAAATTTTGCAGTGAGAGGAACTGGATTGCCTCGTCGGAATTAGACTTTCATCCCACTTATTTACTAGTCTCTACTGTTTCTAAAGTAAGGGAAGTTAATCCACACTCCTTCAAAGGAAAGCGAGCGTGGTCTCATGAAGATGCTGTCACTAAATCCTACTGTTGCATCTTCTCCAAACTTCCTGTAACAAGCGCCACCAGGTGCTTCCCCAGACTTTGGATCCAACGACAAAGTCGTAAAGCAGAAAACCCTAAAATGTAGTTTAGTGGACATTGAAGAGGCGTTATAAAGAGTGATATAATCGTGATGCAGCACAATAAACTCACTGTATCCCATCCATTTTATGTAGGCCATCCAAATGCTAGAATAGACTTTGACACGTTCCTACACATCGCAGCAAATTTATTCAAAGGAATAGACACAAAAGTGCTGAGGAATTGTCTAACACTTCATTTCTTATGAACCAGTGCCTCTCATTTTATCCACTAGCTGATATATTTAGATCCACGCACCTCAATTATCCTCACAGAGGGGAGATTAATACTGTGCCTCCTTCTTATTAGATAAAGGGTGGAGGAACAAATAAACCCTTTCTGATAAATCATTTAATGATCTCATTTTATGCTATAGTGCTTCAAATGCCGATTTGGTATAAACAATCTTGGCGCCCTTCATAATATCACCGTCCGCTGCCTCCACACCTTAACGAGATGAAGAGGTAATTGTCCACAGCAGACTGGTCTAGGCATGACGATTTTAAATACTTATATAACGCGGCATCATCACCTGCAGATGAAATCAAACACCTCATTATTATTTTACAAGGACGCATCCAGGATTGGCATCTCATTCCGTCAGGCGAATTTACCTCCCATGACCTTCAGTAAAAATTCATTGCAACAGTCAGATCTACTACAGTATTCGCAAGTGGGGATAAAAACATGATCTGAGAGGAGGAAGGAAACACATCAAAGTGGGAAAATCATGTTCCTAAGACAAAGAATAAATGCACGGACTATGTACCAAATGTGAGTGCAAGTGTGTTGGGATAGGACTTGGGTCTAGAAGAGGCAGCCTGAAATTCTGCCAAGAGGCAGTGCGATTAGGCAGACAGTCTGCTGCAATTGCATTGCAAAGCAAGATCAACGCACCCATTTGCTGCGACTCCACAAACGGACTGAAGTAGTAGTCTTTCAATGTGGGCAATTCACCATTCAGCCAACTCTGCAGCCCTACAAAGCAACCAACACATCGCTGTTTCCACAGAGGCTTGTCTTCGTAGATCTCGAATGATCAAAGAAAAGAATAATTTATCCATTTTGAAAGTCGATGCATCTTCCAAATTTTAGAATAGAATTTCCAACTTGGTAGAATGGTATGTATGTTTTACGATTGCATATACTTATACCAAAATTTGGAAAGGTGAGTTGACTTGCCATCGTGATATTCATCCCGATGACCTTGGAGGCAACAGAAGGACCGGTAGCTGGTTCTGCACGAAAGGCACACGAATCGTCCTAATTCTATGAGGGAAGAAGATGCATTACTTTCATGGTAACTCTACTTAAAGCAGTATTTAACAGCACTTAATATTAAAAGTGTTCGAGCATTCCACCCAAATGCATGAAGAATACTCGCAAGTGGAGGGACAAATGAATGCGTGTCGTCGATCAAGGCATTTGAAAGTACATGCCTGTGTGCGCTGCTTCAAAATGAACTCGAAGTTGACGATGGTACCCAAAGTGGTGGAAGCAGACAGGACAAACGAGTGCCATGGTGCGTTGCGGCAAAGCAGCGACTGAATGTGATGATTTGGTGACAAGATTTGGGCCTACTGTTCACGTCGAAGAGCTTCATTCCTTGACTGGCATTCGCGCTGTTGGCAAGGTGCGCTCATGTGAACAGATTTGACCTCAAAACCACTGTTTTGAGAGAAGGTGGCAAGGGCCTGCCTTGCTGGTCTGTTCAAATTACTTGGACATTTTTTGCAAAAGAGGAGAGGCCTTACCGACCATTGATTTTTTTATTTTTCAAAACTGAGAGAGTAATGTGTCTCGACTGATTCAGGCAATTCGAAATTGACATGGAAAAGGCATCAACAGAGGCTTCTTTTCATGGAATTGTTAATCCAGTTGTTTTCCTTCTGCGTCTTGTGAGTGAGTAGGAAAATTTGCCTCTATGTGCAATAAAATTGATAGATGATGGACAGAAGGCCTTAGGCTGTTTGATGACAGAATGACTTGTAGCAAGAAGTAACTTTTACGACGTTCATTAAGTAAACGATCCTATCTTTGATCAGCCCCAAACAATAATCCACACCTCAACCTGCTTGAGATTTGATGCACTGTAGACAAAAGCACTAATTACGAATTTCAGTTTGAACACAATGTAACTATAAATTAAAAGGGTCTGCTTGATACAACTTGAGGGTACACTAGGAAGTCTCCCCTGCATCAGAAACAGCCATGACTGTTTACCAAGTCATGAAGGGATAATTTCCCGCAAACCAACGTCACTTCTAATCACCAGTTCTAACCACCTACTTCACTGCATCAAGATGTTTATTCTAGAAAATTGTTTTGGTATAGCAAAGAACTTTATAAAGGATAAAAACTATTACGAATGAGCTTATAAATTAACTTGCGGCTGTAATGCAACTTTGAATAAATCTCTTCGGCGAATTGCAGTTGGGGATGGTCATCATATGGCCATGAGGAGAAAAAGGTTCTCTGAACAAGAATACTTTTGGCTACTGCGCCCTTCTTCTTTTTGTACAACAGTAAGAAAATACCTGCATCTAAAGAGACCACTTGGTTTATGGCAATGTAGCTGAGGTGGAAACGATAAAGGTAGAACCTATTACACTGGTAGCAACGCCGGCCTACCTCTCCCGTTTAAGAATTTTATAAAATTTGGAAGGTGATACGGAAACGGATTTGTTCATTGTGTCCCAATTATGTACAAAGATTATTGTCTTCAGTTTCCTGACACAAATCTTCCCCCATAATGACCGTGTCCTTTGTACGACATTCGATGTGTTTTTCGAAATATGGTGACAGAGTTATTGCATCAGAGTCGAAGATCACTTTCACAGATTTGGACTCGAAAGCCGATCGAACTTGAACAATTAATAATCCTTTTGGGAACTTCGATGTGTGATGTCTGCTCTGTGGTAAATCTTCCCTTAAATGCACACAAATACATTCTTCACTTTTGCGAATCAAAAATGACTAATAAGAAGGGAAAAGACTTTAAAGCATTATAAAACACTTTCTCTGCTAAGTGGTACAAGCTTCTGATAAGGCACTTTGCAAAATACTAGCAAGATTATTGATAAAAGTATTTTATTAAGGTCACATTCATAATTTCTCTTGTAAAAACGGGTTCCTAGTACAATTTCTTTGGAAGAAAGAACAAAAGTGGGTTTTATATCATTCCTCGTTCGGTTGAAAACGTTATTATGCCCTTTAGTTTGCATGTTACCAATAAGAAATATTCTCACTTAATCTGTCCACTCGTTCCGGAGGATAAAGGCCGAGGCAGAAGCGACAAGGGTCGAATCTGCTACAGAGTTTAGAGTACACATACTAGTTGGTTGCTGACGGCGAACAAACGACTAGCGTGTGGCATGATAATTGTACCCTGGAGCAAAAAGCAGTAGTTTGCATCCAGACCAAACACTCAGAATGATATTTCACCTATACTTTAAAAGCTACAAAATCAGAAGCGCCATGCGAGTTGTCTTTGGCTGTTGCCTTGCTGTCATTGCTACGAAATTAACCATTTAAACGCTCTTTTGAATGCTGGCTACTGATATTTCATTTTTACGGACTGCCGCCACAGCTTTATGCACCATCAGTGGGCCAACAACTAAATGTAATACATGATTGTTCAAGCACAACATTTAGATGACAAGTAGCCAGCCTCACATAAACTCCACAGCCAAGCGAATGCCACAGATTCCCAAAGAGTATGCAAACTCTGATTTCGTACAAAATTCATTAACCCCTAAACCTACACCTGCTGTGGTAGTACATGGTGCTTCCTCTTGCCCAGTCTCTTCCATCTAGGGGCCTGAAATCAGAGGAGGAAGAAAAAACATTAAAAGAGAAGAGACAGGCTTATGCTTGTTATGATAACTGAGTCAAATGAAAATATTTCCTTGGGTAGTAAAAACCATTTTCCACGCCACGATTGTTTTATTACAGGTCTTCCCTTAAGTAATAAGAAGTCGCAGAGCCAGGGCACAAAAGACGAGACCAAAGTACAGAAAGACTGAGTGTCTGCAGGAATGACCAAAAGCCGCCCCAACGAGGGGAGATACATTTGCCGAGGCTTAAGTGCCCGCATGGTCACAAACGGAGTTAAGTAAACGCAGACTCTAATTAACTAAAACTAGACTTAGCAAAATGTATAAAACCCAAAATTTTTTTAAGTGAAGATTGTAATTAACAAAATCCGAGTATGAAATCCTAAATTGAAGGAATTGAAGCTCATTCAGATGTGTTCCTCTTTTCTTTTTTAAAAATTCCTCTAACTTTTGGTTTTCGTAGACTTTAAGAGAAAAATTATTCTAATTTTTGGAGAACTTTGGTTAAAGCAGTCGCAGTTGTACTGCATATCTTAATTTTTTATTAAAAGGGAATTGGTTAAATCCTACTTCTGATGTGGTTCAAACGTCAAAACGTGGTGTCGAAGGAGGACATGGGGCTTGATCCACATGTCGGCACTGCTTAAAGTGGATCTAATGGATCTAATTATCTTATGTTTGCACGACTGAAGCAAAAAGTAATGTATTAATCAAACGTATGACAAGCATGTCTTAATAACCCAATGCGACATTCATGTACTGAAGAAATGGCCCAAATGTAAGTTGCCTCATACCTCTTCCATGTAAGATGCCACATTTAACGTCATATTAGAAGCAAGGTAAGGGTAGAAGCTCGGTGAAAATGTCAAGTCCTGTCACAAATGCCTGTCATACAGAAACTATTCAATAAGCACACAGCTGTGGTGGACAATCAGGCCAGAATTACTTGGAGTCCAAAGCCCAAAGCTTTAAGCTTGGGACATGCTGGCACCTACAATTTCCTTTAATAGGGCCACAGTTTCTCATCTACTAATGTGTTAGGCAAAAGTACACCGACAGGAATGTCTGCCTTTGCTATTTCTGAAATTACTAGAATTAAAACTAATTGTGGTTTAGAAAACAAGTTTCAGCAAGTCTTCAGCTAAACACATTTGTTAAATATTATGCACCCAATTTAAACTTCACTAGTGATATTAATTTTAGTTGTAGCGGTGGGTTAGGCAGTAGTCTGTCGACTCTTTGCCGGTGTTGCAATAAGCCATTCTGCAGTGGGGGAGTGCACAGATGAAGTCTTGAAGCTAATGGATTTGTCGATAGCGGCGAGAAAATGGGTTTACACCCTGATGACTGACTGGAGACTGAGAAAGGGGCAATTATTCACACCATCAAAAATTTTATTAATGTGCTATGCTTCCGTACTTATATCTATTAATCATTTATGATCGCCCAAGTGCTTCTCTTCGACATGGTGCTTAAGACTACGATGACTCTCAAATAAGGAAAGGAGAACGGCTTTGGTTCTCTAGAATTGTAAGTAAAGCCAGAATAGACTTAGGCGTTGCCGGCTTGATGCGCCCTAATTAAGAATACGACAAAGTACGGTAATCCATGACCTAAAGTCACAGAGCTGAGTTGCCTTTAATTGCTACGGAAATGTGGGTAATCTTAATATACAAAATCAAACCCTTGACCCACTTATTAAAATGAAGATCATTAGAGCATAATATTTAAAAAAAAATTCATTTCGAAATACATGCTTGTTCACTGGTACACAGATTTAGTAAGCAAAATATTTGTCAACAACTTAAAACGTGAGTATCAATTTTAACAAAGTAGTAGGTAAGCAACTTTGGTTCAAGCAGTTAAAATGAGTATAAAATAAGTTTTGTTCCAAATATTTTTTCTCCGATAAAGCCAAAATGACCGCACGTGGTGACAAACGTAAACAAATAATCCCATTTGAAAGATTTTTTGCTTTAACACACCTTTAGTGAGGTAAATTTAATGAGATATGCTAGTTTTATAAATTTACTTACTGAAAGATTGTTGGAGTCGGCTTTCATGGAGCGGCATATTCTGGATGGTGCTTTTGTTGGCTTTCGACCATGCCGGTGTGTAGTGGTTTGTCGGCTTCTGTACAGCCATCTGATGAGGACAAGCAGCACCTCACACCTGTTGTAAAAGATTATTTAACTAAACAGCTTGGTCAAGAACCCTCCGTGGTTAAGATCACCGAAGTCAGCCGGCAGATTGTCAACGGAACTAACCACTTCCTCAAGGTGCCGCGAAATAGCTTTGGATTAACTGATTTTGCAGGTTGAAGACGATGATAATATTTGGCATGTTCGAGTTCATGTGGCTTTACCTTGCCATGGAGTCCATAGCCACAGGGTCGCTGCCGCTGGAGATCTATTGAGATATTTCTAATTCCCGACAACATTCGATTTTATGTTTTCTTTTCTAATGCCGATCGACAACCAGGTTTTATAATTTTTGTCGTTTTTGGGCTCAAATTATTGAGCGGCAATCTACTTTTTTATTATTCCTTACAGCGCACCGATTTTGTCCTTTTGTCTGTCTTTGTCGATTTTTTACCTAAATCATTATTGTTATTCAATTGCATAATCAGGTCCCAAAGTTGTGCTTCCCTTTTTTTGTCATTAGTGGATAAGGCTGGCAAGCCATTGCTGGTGTAGTAATTAACTTGCAGACGGTAATGTTAATTAAAGAACTGTAGTGATTTGGTATCTTATCTAATTGTGTGTTGAATTACACAAACACTCGAGTCTCCAAATCCCGTATTTCTGCTCCGCAGTGTTGGGCTTGATCCGTTCCAGTAACCTACCACCTTTTCTGTACGTTTATAATGTATTTCCTCCCATGTTACTTCTTAGTACAATTTTTCTGCGCCATTATTAACGGGCACTGGTGGGAGTTTTAGCATGACTGCGTTTGCCCCCCTGGAGGATCTTTGTAGGTGGGTGGTGAAGTGCACCAAATTTAGTCAATCGTGGAGTTTTGACATTGTGGGAGATGCGAATTCCCCTTCATTGAATGCGTGGTGATTCTGAGGTCCGCTGCGTCATGTTGTTCAACCGTTATTCTTGTTGCGTCTCGTGAGGGATCCTGCTAATTGTGCCCTCCATCTTTTTATCGGTCATGTTCAAGCTAATTGAAGCGTGCGGATTATTTTCAAGCCTACAGATTGGCGAGTATGTATACGCCTATTCAACCAAGCATTGCCAAGACTAAATGCAAAATATTTAGGGGAAAACTTTTTTGAGAGGGTTTTGACAGTTCTCGTTGTGGTGCTGATTGGTCAATACGACAACGGAGTCGTCCTACCAGTGGTGGTTTCTTTAGGTGCATCATTCAAGATTTCCAGTCTCATGAAGTGGTGCGATGTCTGTCAGCCATTGGTGCTTTTGTGCTGCAAGACTTCATTTTTACAGGTACGTTGAAGCCTTCTATAGTACCGCACGAGTAAGCAAGTGAGTAAGGTGGGCTTTGTCGGTTTTTGGCAGTCATGAAGGCTCGTAGATCCTGTCATCGAAGTGTTTTTCGAACTAAATTATGAGGCAGTTTCCATTTTTGAGGGCTTCCACTCTGGTGAGTGGCTGTGAACCACCTGGTCTTAAGTCATCCATGCGCTATGCAACAGGAGGACCTGGAACAAGGTTAAGGTGAATGTTAGATCGCCAAAAGTGGGTGCACTTATTCTCCTTATAAGGCCTACGATTGGATCAGTAGATCAACTGGGTCACTTTCATTCCACACGAACCGTTCGGCGAAGCCGTGTCATGCAAAGCATTCCAGGTCATGGGACAACCTCCAACTGTTTCACTGTCGATCCACTTCGTGACAGCGGTGGTCAAACTACAGCCCAGGCGCAGACCACGCCCACTCCAAACGCCGGTTTGAGGGTGCTTTGTGTAGGCTTTTTCAATTTATGCAGCAGAGGAACCAACTTATTCATCCACGGCCACAAGTCTCCCCAAGTTGCTATGGCGACTGGTCCTAATGCATGATTTCATAATACCCAATCCAATTGATCCTCTTAGATTTAGTCGTCGTGGTGCTTTTGCAGATCCTTATGCAACTTCCTCTCAGTAGAGCCGTAGGACAAGCGGATATTCGGGCCTACGTAAGACTTCATGTAAACCCAGCCTTGGTGAGGCATTTGAGGGGCGCAAATCTTTCAAGGGTGAAAAGTGACATTGCCGGTGACAGTCACGGTGGGGTTGGTTTTTGCCCTTGAGACTTGGCGGTCATTCCCATAAACAAAGATGCACCTCATAGTCCTGATGTGTGACGAACTGGCACAGTAGATGAAGTTTCTCCCTCTGTAGAAAGAGTAGACACAAAAAATTTGCGAAGTTCAGCTATTTTAAACATTTAGGGCACGCTGATTTCAAGATTAACTAATGCTTTTGACAGGAACGGAATATTCGCCTTCCACATTGATTTAGAGAAGAGATTTGATAAGGGATGCTCGAATTTATGCGGCCGGATTTTTGTTTGAAAAGACAAGCGATTTTCGAAATCAAGAAGATCACCAAGGCAGTGGAGGCCTACTGACTCCCCATTATGTTATACATCTCCTAGGGAACATGTGGTGATTTTCACTAAAAACTTTCATTGCGAAGTGCAACTATTTACAATATCATGCGCTACGTGCAGGAAAATCGGTAGCAAATGCATCATAAAAACCTTCTGTTTCTTCAAGACAATGCCATGAACTCATAGTGGTCAAAGCACTATGGTGACATTCCGTCACCATGGATGGGTGTTGTAGCCCCATCTCTCTAATAATCTCAAAACTGCTGTGAGTGATTTTCACCTCTTTAGGTGTTCAAAAGTAGCACCTTAAAAATGGGAACATCAGAATTGGGGGTGAAGTAGAGCTGGCTATCCCAGCATAACTAGAACCGTACTGGGAGGTCATCCGTACCAAAGCTGCCCAGGAAATAATAAAAACTGCAATAAGCTTGGATGATTTGTGAAGTCAAGAGTCACTACCGGGTATTAGAGAAACGCGTACTCGTTATTTAGTGTAAAATTCTTTCCTTTGCATGAGTGCAAAAAAATAGAGCGTCGGAATCAACACTGTGGTGATTGCAGTGCAATGAACCAACCCATTTCGAGTTGCGTCTTTAAGGAAAAAATAATTAGGAACTCAACCTCCTGAAAATTACTGACTGTTGAACCGCCCCAGAACGGTGTACATAGCATCTTTAACAGACCCCGTGCTTCCTTCTTCCCCCTACGGTTTCACACCTATGAAACGGGAAGAGTAGACATAAAAGATGTGTGATGAAAGTCGACAGGTTATCAAAGCTTAAATAAGGACCAATGTCAATTTCCTCTCAAGGATTGATGGGGTCCGCTCGGTCAATTGGTTGGAGTTGGCTGACCACATGCCGCCTAAAACGTATGGTCGAAAACATCACAAGTATTTGGTAAATTAGTCAAATTAAGGAGACGTTAAGTACGTTGCTAGATGCTTCAAAGCCTTCTACCTATAAAGTCGTTAACGCATATTGCGATATCCGCTTCTTTTTGGCATTATTATCCCAAAAAATTGATGGGTTCTATGATTACGCTTAGAAATGGGGTATTTTTTGCACAAATTGAAAGTAAAAACAAGAACAATTGCACGCATTGTACAAGTTTCTAACTTGCTAAGAGCACAAGATCAACTCCTTAAGCTTATTTTAAGAACCCAAATAATTTTGCGTGCTAGCTCGAAAACGTAGCGAAACAGCACTAGGTCAAAATATTTTATTCTTAATTTGCAATATGTGTCAACAAAACTCTAGCTAGATGACCATTTGCTAACTCCCGCTTAAGTGTTTGATTTGTTTGACTGCATCACGTAGACTTGCATTCTTGGACCTTTAGTAAACTCGAGGGTTATGTACTTGCTCCATCCTAGTCCGACGCCTCCAACAGAGGAAGAAAAGAAGAGACTCCTGCCTCCGGTGGAAGAATACATGCAAAGTGTGCTTGGTCAAGTACCAGGCGATATAGAGCTACTTGAACTGGTGTCTGAAATGGATAGGGGATGCTTTTATGGTGTAAAGGTAAGTTGCTTTCTGTATTCGCATGCTTCCAAGGTTAAATTCGGTGAACAGCTATGGCACATGCAGTTGTACCATTCACCAATTATTTACGGTATTGATATAATTGCGCTCAAGCATCATGCGGCACAAGAAGATGAACGCCTCCATCCGTATTAGAAATTTGTATCTAGTTTTTTTCTTTGGATACTCAAGACAAACGTTACTTGGTTCTGCTATTCTTGTTACAAATTTTAGTCAGTTAAACCTCTGTTCCCGTCATACTTTTTTTTAGCTTTGATAGGATTCTTGTCAATGATTCTTAGAACTGGTTTTTGTCTTAAATCATAATCAGCACTCGCTTACGGATTTTAGGTCTGTGGAGAGATGTCATTTGCAGACTTAGGTATACTAAATGATCTAGCAATGGCGGCAGTCGTCATGCTTTCTGCTTACTTGAGATTCTTTTCATGCTTTGTGAGTGGCTGTTTTAAACAGGTCTTTAGCTTACTTAGATATCTTTTCCCCGCTAAGCCTTGACTAACATGACTGCCTACCCACATTTTTTTCCAACAAACCCAGGACATAAAATATAGAGACGTGTAGTGTAAATGAGGCGACCCTTATTGGCTTGAGAAATAACATCAACAGTGGTGAAGGTGGGATGTATGCTGAATCATACAGGGCCTCTTCAGGCCGGTCGTGGTGATGATATATTTGCATGGGGAAGGCAGAGACAAATTCGATTTGCTCACAGCCGAGAGATCTGGTAGTGGAGGGCGAAATTGGAATAATAATAGTAATAGCAGGGTAGAAGATGGTGGCACGAAGGGGGTAGGAGATGGGACAGACTACAATAGCTCTGAAAAAAATGGAAGGCTAAATTAGAACCTTTTCCTTTGATCTTCATAGTACTAGAGTGTAGGTGTAGGTAAAAATAAGTAAAGTTTTTGCTTTCTAAAGCCTGCTCTTACAATCCCACAAGTTTATTGCAAGTTCTGTTAGAAGGAACTGAAAATTCACCTACCCAATCGGGGCAGACTTCGGGAGTGTTCACTTTTTATTGGCCCTTTACTTGCGGCATACCTTTGTATGGCAGTGGTGCCGCCACTTCTATTATTTTCGCCATCATCGTTATCGTCCTCTTCCTCATCATCATTACCAATGCCACGACTAGGGTTAATGCGCTGAAGGCAACCGACGGAGAGACTACTCCGAAATGGCTGCATGACTTGCCTTGGAAGGGAGTTCTTGTAAGTCGTGTCCCTGTTAGTGGAGCAAACTGTTGTGGGGGCTTCACCGCTGTCATCGAAGCAATCGACAACCATCATCGAATGGGCGTGGCTGAGATGACCAGACCCTGCGTCTGAACTCTGAAAGTACACACAAAGTAGTGATTGTGAAAAGATGCGTTTTTATAATGAATCCTCTCAATTAGATGTCAAGTTGTGCCTGGCTTTGCTTTTGTTTCCTCTTTACACCTCATAAAATTGGTAGCATGTCTGGGGTGTAAGAGAACATTCTCACGAATAGAAAACCTGGATTTGATTTGCATCTTATCTGAGAACCCGTAAACTTGGGAATCTTTTTTTGAAATAGATGGAAGATAAATTAGACCCTTAGTCACTTCTCAAGGGATTTTAATGTGAGCTTATTTTTGGAGTAAAAGATTGCGATTTGTTGAACCTTTTCGATCACTTCAGGTTGGATTAAAACAGGAAAAAGTCCATTAGTAGGAAGTAGTTTTTTTCATCAACTTACTGAACTGGGACTTCGTCTCCTCTGTGCCCCGGATGGAGATGCACTTCGGTTGCCTTAATGAGAAGGCACAGACAGTCTCACTGAGAGGTGATGAAAACCTCTTGAAGAACTTAATTAAACAGGGCTTATCTAGCAACGGAGGTCACTGCTTACCTACTTGCCAGGTCTAGGTGTAGGAGATAATGCCACAACTCACTTGCAAATCTCGCCCCACTTCCATTTCGTAGATCACTTTTTTGCTCTCTGGAGTCCTCCACGGGTACAGCTCGAGTCTGAATGTTCAACATAAAAATTTCTGCTCAAATATCGGAATACTAAGGTAATGTTACCCAAATTTACTTTTCTGAAACGACTTCCATTTGCCTTTTGATTCGCTGAGATCCATGTCATCAACTTGGACGGAATTGTTGCGCCTACATCAGCTCGCCGATGAATTCACTTCATTTACTATCACCAATGTCAGCTTACCTTTCCATCGATCTTTTCGAAGACAAACACCCTCTCCTTAGAATGTGCGGCTGGGGAGGTGGCGTGGAGATGGATCTCCTCTTTGCCGAAGCTGTAGGACTGCACACGCACTTCTGGATTGTAGGTACCTCGCTCTCGACTCCGTGATCGCACCTCCGACCCCACTGGCTCCCGCCACCTTTGTTCGCCGTCTCGCGACACCGGTAATTTCTTTTTGTAGATGGTGGTGGAGGTGGAGGAGGAGGTGTGTGCGGCGAATCCGCTGTCGCTGTTAAAGCTATTGCTGCTAGTGCTGCTGCTACTCCCGCCGATGATGTCACTCCGTCTCCGTCTTCGATAAGTACGAGAGGTTTGGGGCATTTCTGTAGAGAAAGAAACGAAGCTTATGGAAAATTACATAAGCTTCTAGTTGAAACATGTGCAAGGTAGTTAAAGACTGCTTTGGATGCAGGCTTAAATAGCACCACCAATTTGGCGCTCAATACACGTCAGTCGACAGGAGAGGATAACTCCAAAGCCCCAACAACTCCAAGTAGCGAACCTGGGCGTTCGCATAAATGGCGCAAAGTGGAGCCCCTGTACACCGTCATCACTCGAAGGATGAGCGAATCGCCGCACTTTCGGATGCATTCCACGGCGTCCTCGTGACAGGCGTCCGTCACGTCCTGACCATCAATCTATAACCCACAAAATATGTCAATGCAATTGAGCGGAGAACGATAAAATCACCTCACTGAACTCTACTTTCGTGTCACAACATGGACTCACTTAATGCAGGAGTAGGCTGGGGAGAATATACCAGGTTAATCCCTCCACAACTTATGTCGTGGATAATATGAGCCAGAAGTTGATGGTCGGAAACGCTCGTGGTTATGACACACCTCAACGTTTGGCCCCATGGTGCCCTCCACCACCATGGCTTCGACAACCATGTTGACAGAGTCACTAACAGATGCACCCACAAAAGCAGGGTTGCGGAACTGGCAGCTGCTCTCAGCACCGTCGCCACCAGTATCGCGTCTGTGTGACCTCCCGATTTTTACTCCCGAACCTTAAGCCTTCGATACGTAGCATGTACTGTTTAACAGCATATGATAGCTAGCCATCTCGGTTGAACTTACAAGCAGGTATAAGTAGAAGTTTTTAATCTGAGGATAAGCATACTTTTCTCCTAAGATGTTGTCAATAGATCCTGCAAAAGGAGATGGTAATAAAGCATAGGTATTTAGGTTAATGAAATATTAGCGTTACAGCGGTCGAATCTACGCAAATACCGTGGAGACGAACGTTTTGAGGACGGTATGGGTAAAATAAATGCATGGAGTGGGGAGTAGTGACAGTTCTATCTCTTTTTCAGTGCACGCAACAAGTACAATGTCCCGGTCTGTTAAATCGCTCCAGAATCTTACTCCGTTATTACTGACGGATCCCGTGACATGCAGCATCAAGGAAATGGGTTGTAAGAGCAAAGCAGTGCAATTCTATTGCCCATTCTGAACCAGAGCTTAATAGTAAGGAGGTGATGCGGGCTGGAGCTGTTGCCAACATTAACGCACCTCAAGGACGTAGTCACCCTCCTTGATCCCTGCACGATCAGCGGGACCGCCTGGAACCACAGATGAGAAGTACTGATTGGAAGGCGTGTTTGGCAGGGGTTGCCGACCGTGTCGTTGAAGGGCCTTTCCTATTTAAGGTAAGAGAAAGCAGCGCTCTGTCAATCGGTGGTTGTCTCACTCAATTAGCCAATCAGGAGCCAGGGTTTCGGAGGGGGCCGTGACTCATGTGCTTTGTGGTAGTAAGGTCATGATTGAGTAACCGTCGGACTACCAAGCATAAAATGACAAGGCGAAATAGTTTTTAAAGCTGACATGCAGCTTTAAATAGTTAGTTATCCAATAAATTACTTCACAATCAATTTGCGTGTGAGTGAGGATAGTGGGCCTACTACAATATAAGATAAATTTAAAAATTTGCATATAAGAAATACTTGAAGCAATTATCGAGAAGAAACTCTTATTTCCAAACAGCATTAGACTGACGTATTGAGCCAATGGGGGCTGCCATGTAAGCGGCAAGTGGTTGAGACAAGTTCAAAAAATAGCTGACCAATCAGAGGAGGCCATTACTCATTTTCCAATTCCTTTAATAGTTACACATATTTTAAATAATTAATAACAATAGTCAGTAACGTAATGGGCATTTGCAAGTCCCCAGAAGTCTGTATATTTAAATTACTCCAAGTAGCAAAAAAGTCCTTGAAAGGCTACTTGGGACAGTGAAAGTGCAAGAACTCTTTGCTATTTGAAAAGCAATTGAGCAAAGCTTTTTGACCGTAAAGAGGCAATGCGTAAATAGGGAGTTGATGGCGAAAACAATACCTCATTTAAATCCATCTAGCAGTTCTAAAAATATCGGCACGGTAATCAGCAACAGGAAGC
This sequence comes from Echinococcus granulosus, assembly GCF_000524195.1. Taxonomy (NCBI): domain Eukaryota; kingdom Metazoa; phylum Platyhelminthes; class Cestoda; order Cyclophyllidea; family Taeniidae; genus Echinococcus; species Echinococcus granulosus. Next base: position 290,125 of record NW_020170416.1, on the reverse strand, counting down.
TTTGTTGATCATGAAGAAGGAACGGTCAGAAGGGGATATCTTAGATGATTTTAATGCCTGCGATGTTGATTGGAGAACAATGTGACTCTTTTAATTTATAATTAGGCGTTTTCGGTAGCTCAAAATAATTACTGACTAATACAAAATTTCAAAAGCTTTTTAAGCGTCTTTGCCTAAAGCAAGCTTTTGGACTTTTAATTCCTCCTATCTTCCAGCATTAAAATGCCCATTTTCTGTAGATAGCTATGTTATAGGCATACAAAGTAACTCTTGGACTTAGTTGTATTGTGCCGCATGAAATAGACATCGACTAGACGTCTGAAATAAATCACAGTTTATTTGCTGCAGAAGTCACAATTTTTACTGAATTTAGTTCAGTAGCAGTGCCATCAGCTCGCACCGACCACAGTCAATTAAAGGCTACTTGATGTTAATGATAGGAAAGGGACTTACGAGGTACTCCATTCAGCGTGAAGCCAAAGCCCTCATGACTTTTGCGCAAGCCAACAAAGCGGGTGTACGTCTTTTCTTCTCGTATTTCACTAAAACAAAAGAATGTTAGCAGATAGACGATTTGGCGCCTCTAAAGGCGATAGGATTTCTTGACTTGCAGTACCCTACATCCATCACTCAGTCAATATTAGTAGTATCTTAAGAGTCTTCCAAAAAAACTAGTTAGGCGTGTTATAAGGTACGCTTTGGGCAAAGAATAAAAGCACAGACTCACGACGATGGGATGCATGTTCCGATCGGAACCGAAGTCTTGCGTTTTGGATCTTAAAATGCGCAAAACATGTATAAGTTTTTCTCAAAACGAATTCAAAAATGCGCCTATGGATGGTCAGTGTAGGTGCCTAAAAGATACAACACTAAAATCACAAGTTACCAGGTTATTTCACGCTTTCTAGACTTTTAAATTTACCACTCTGTACTCAAAACTTTTTCCAAAATGTTACTTTGCTACGTTAGACTGGAAGCTTTCATTCATCACAACTTCTTAATCACTTGAAAAGGGGTTGAGCTGAGTGCTTCTAGTTCATTTTGCAAATACCTTTATTATTTCATTAGGCACACCAATGAGGGTGGAATGCTACTGTAAGACATACCTTTGACACCGTATATAACACTTGACAATCTGATGTCAAAGTTATGGATTGTGGGAGACAAATCCGTCATCGAAGTGAGGGTGGCAACAGCACAAGCACCCATGCCGTTCGGACGAGTTCCCAGTTAGGGTAACCTATCAAGCAGCAGCTCTAAATCCGCCTTTATCTGGAGGCAAGTTCTGTGTCACTAGCATGAAGTGCTAGAGGCCTTGCCCTCCCTCCCCCTTTCCATCTTGGATTAAGCTATGTGGTGAAAGGCTAACATAGCCTTCTAGTAAACGAGTTAAGAGGGAGAGGACACACATGACTTTGTTCCTGTCAAGTTAATCGGAATTATGCTCTGCCTGTAGCAACGAAACAATTAAAAGATGTTTTTAAGATACAAGACACTACCATTTGGTCATAAGTCGATCGGATTGATGTTCTTCAATTAACACAGAAACTTCAAATCGCTCTCTGAAAAAAACATTTAGTCTTCCCATCATGCACACTGCAAATAGGCCAACTCATCACTTCATACGCATGAGGCAAGATGGAAGGGCGTGTAACTATGGTAGAGAGCTGACACTGTGTTACCTCTCTATTAAGATATAGGTGTGAGTACCAACGCCTACTAAAGATGAGCAAAAAAAATGACTAAATTGTGACCTGGAACTCTGAGGGGTTTGGTGTGCCTCATGTGAAATCACAACAAAGCCCCCTGGTAAGGTAGGGTTTGTTTATATGATCAGTTAGAGCAGATCCTCCATGATAGGTTACTTTAGTGAAGTGTGAAAGTAGGCAACAAGAATGTGTTTAAGCCCTCCAGAGTAAGCATTTCATCTTACAGTTTATAATCCAATGTCTTTGTTCCAGTACTACATTCCATACATCTGAGGGCTACTACAGCCCCCAATAAACTCCTTCAGTCGAAGTTCTTTGGAAGCTGTACAGCTTTTTAACAGTTTGTACACTTAACGAGTAGAAAATTTGGTAGAAAATGGAACTACCATCAGAAAAACTTCTTTTATTGTAAAAAAACGAGTTTTTGACTAATTATGAGAAATTCAATGAAACAGTAATCAATTTTTAGGTAAAGAATTAACCTAAAACCTATGCACAATCCATGAATGCAGTAAATAGGGACTAGGTGGACGAATAGATGAAGATGGTGGATATCAGATGGCTCTAAAGCTGCGCAAATAGACAAATTAATCCAGGACTGCCAAAACAACTAGGCCAGTGCTAGCCAAAGAAAATAATCGACAGTAAAGTGGAAGAGAAGAGTGACCTACCATTGTACGTGTTTGATCGCTTTGTCTGCGGTGCTTCAACAAGCTGTTGTAACTGTTTCACCGGATTTGACGCCGCATCCTCGTTCGCATATCGGTGGATATTCTGCATGGAACGACTGGACTCGAGAAGAGTAGCAGATGCAGTGGAAGCAGCGGAGAAGCTGGTCACGGAGGTCTGGTCGGCAGAGAAGAGGCTTTCGGCTGGCGAGGGGACGCCATGGCAAAGGCTCAAGTTATCGGAGATGCTGCAGGAGGTTGACGGTCGGTGTAACATTGTGTAGACAACAGCGCCTCGCGGGCCATTCACTGTAGGCCGACGTGAGGTGTTGTAACTTGGAGTCTCTTTGATGGCAACTGATGAGGGTAGAGGAATAACAAAACATCATTGAAGAATGGGTGTAGCCGACCTAGCAGAAGCACCAGATTTCACTCAATTACCAACAAAAAATGCAAGTACAGCTAATGGTGTAGCTCTCAGGCCCTTTATTGACGTCCAGATTGTAATGAGATGGACAGATTTAGGATAGGCGAACCATCAGGCCATGTTCTAGAAGATGGATAAACCTGGGAAGAAATGGCAAATTCAGGAGGAAAGGAAATTAGTCCGAGGCGACAAATGGTCTGGTAAGAAACAAATGGATCTGAAATGAATGGTACAATGACGTATAAATGAAAGAACGAGTAAAGAAGCTGATCGGAGAGTTTGATGGATGTAGGGGGTGGATGTCGTAGAAGGGAATGAGTGACTCAGAAGATGTGGGGTGGCTGCATCCAAAGTGACTAAATGAACAATTTCCTAGAGGATTTTTACACACCCAAATATTGATGGATGGGGCCAAGATGTGCCCTTAGGTAAATACCTCAATCAAGGACGGATAGGTAGCCAAACTGGATAAAGACTGATTTTTTTTGAGTGAAGCGGTGCATAGGCAAATGAATGCGGTGACCCAACGCAGGCAAAACTGTAAAAAGAAAATAAAAATGAAATTTGAATGGAAAGTTATACTGATCAGCCCGGAGACTTGCTGTGAAAATTCAGAAATGAATGACAGAAGGATGAATAAAATGACGCATGAGTGAAAACTGGCGGACGGTTAAGTGCAAGGGTGATTGGAAGACGTTTGGAAGGACTAGTATGATGTTTGAATAAAAGGCGCATGAATTCAGGATATGTGAGTGATGGACTAACGGATGGATAGATGCGAGATGGATGAATGGATGGCCCAATACAGGATATATGAAAGCCTAAAAGATGGATAGATACGGGAAGGATGTTTACGATATAGAGGGATACAGGATGGATGAAAGGAATAAGTACACAAACACGCTCTCTTCTTCCTCCATCTTACCAACGTCAGCGGGATTAAAGGTCTGCAGAATGGTGGCCTGTTCATTGCGATTGGTAAGGAGGGCGTACTCCAGCGGCGTCTGGCTGTCGTCGTTCACCTGTCTGGTGTCGGCGCCTCGCAGCAGCAGCAGGCTCAGGCATGCGTTTGCCTCGTGGCGTACGCACAGGTGCAACGGAGTCAGACCTCGCAGCGTCCGCGCATTCAGGTCCGCCCCGTAGGCTATCAGGTTCTCCAGGTGCTGCGGACGATTAGCTACGCAGGCCTAAGGCAAACAAGGCGGTAGACAAAATGTAACTCAGTGTCCCATAAGACTGGATAAAGTGGTATTTGTACAACCAGTGGTTTCCCACCCAAGCTGGTAATCTAATGTTCTGCTCGTGACGTTTTAGCTATCAGCTAAGCTACTCCGAGAATTTAATGCTGTGTAAGGACTGAAAGAGTTTCATGTAAAAGAGTACACTTGATGTCTTTTGTTTATTGCTTAGTGGCCGCTTTCTGAAAGTGCTTTAAGGAAGTGTTTCCAGAAGGCAACCTCTGCAGTGAACCAAATGTACGAGCATTTTGAAAAAGAATGGCCGTGAAAACTCCAACAACTGCTCGACAACTATTCCAAATCCAGCAAGTAGAACGACACAATGTTATATCTTCTCATAGAAATCTAAGCATTACCTACACAGGAGCTTAGACCGCGTCACGATGACAAAGAAGTGGAAGGGGTAGATGAAATCAGCGGTACTTTTGTTAGCCTGGCATTGAGGATGCCACGATCAGCTAGTGACCTTGAAAAATCACTTGGAGCAGAGAGTACAACAGCACGAAATAAAGAAGTAAAGTCTTCCTTGTTTTATCAACATCCAACAAAGCAACGGCATCAATTCACACCGCAGGTAGCGACAGGAGGTTGGATTAATTACACGCACTTTAGTGAACAAAAGCAGACAAAAGTAGAATCGAATGATGGGATGAGTGAATCCTAGAAAAATGATGCATCGGTAGGCTAAATTTAGCTGAGGCACAACCACACTCACTTTTTAGGTCGAATTCAACCTAGTCATACTATCAGTAAACATTTCAGAAAATCAAACAAAAAGGGAAAGACTGTCGTTGGTATTTCGAATTGTACAGACTTTCTTATGAACTTCCTCAAAAGTACATAGGCGATGTAAAGCCATGCTTTTCTTCAACAAAAAGATTTTACGTAAGGCTCGATG
>NW_020170416.1:277009-285085 GCF_000524195.1 Echinococcus granulosus | reverse complement strand
AAATGGGGTTTGTTTTACGACAAACTTTTCTAGTTTTGAGCCTTCTTGAGACCCCATTCACCGCACTTACGATTTCAGTACGACAGCATTCTTCCCCACTGTTAACTCACACGACAAGGTAGACATGAAATTTTACCTTTAATCAACGCCTGTGGTCAAGACTTGCATCATTTCAATGATATGCTACGTCCTTTTAGGAGCTGGATCAAGGTGAAATTATATGCCGAAAGTTTTTCTAAATAAAAGCTTTACGAACCGCCGGCACCATATCATCACTTATTCCAAGCTAAAGATATGTGATTGATGATAAATGGATGTAAGATAAATGGATGGATACGGGACGGACGGATATATACACGGATGGATGAATTGATGAATGGGTAGATAAAGGATGGATAGATGGTTGGACGGGTACGGAATGGATGAATGGACAGATAGAGCGGTGTGTCACGTATGAGTTGTCACTTTGGAAGAATAACCAGAGGTTCGGCGGCGTAAAATGCAGTGCTACTATTGCAAATATAACTCTCCCTGATTATCCAGTCCCGTAGAAATTCTTCTGCAGCTCTCTCACTACTAGTGTGCCTAAATTGACTACTCAGTGGCATCATACAACCGAGGCGGATGTTTCTCTTCACTAACAGCCATCAATTTTGCCTTCTGTAGATGTCTTTCCCATTCGGAAGCGTGGAAAGCACTTGGAAATTCCTCACAATAGGTTAACATTGACAAACATCATACGGAACGTACTGTATTGAGAGATGATGAGAGAAGAGAAACAAAATATTACCGCATTAGTTTACAATCCACAGAAAACACACATTGGCCATCTGCAAGTGTGGTGAATACATTTAACATGTTTGAATAGAGACAGCAGTATGTCGATGCAAAACGAAGCATCTTGATAAGGATTTGAATACCCAGAATAAGTATTCCTGTCAATGGAATTCTGTACTTTAAGGAGATATTTTGATCAAATTACTGGCGAAGTAGTTACTCAATCAATTTCATTATCTTGACTTAGTCGCTTTAAATTAAGTCAAACCGAGTCAAATCAGATCAATTCAAGTCAAAATCAAATCAAATTTGCCCTATAATTTTAATAAATGGATGTACAGAATACCTATTACTATACACACTTATTGGACGACAAACCCACTGTCACCCCTACTGCAGCCACTAGTCTATCAAACCACATCAACAACAAGACCGCCTTCTCTCACGCACCCATCACCTCCACCGCCACCACATGTTACGCAGTCAACACAGAAGCCAACTGCAGCCACAAATGACATCCCATGCTCTTGCGAAGACAATGGGCACACCATGCAAGTCAAACACAGGGTAACGCTTCTGTAACTTTGCCTGACCCAAAACTCTATCCTGTAATCAATAGGCACCATAGAAGTGGACTTCAGTGAACACTTTGCTGTTTCCATAGTTAGAGGCCTATCCCCCAACTATAGCATAATTGCATAAATTATTAGAGCCTCTTCAAAATAAGCCACTCCTTTTGGTTTCCACATAGGCAGCATCATGTAGAAGCATGCTTCACCGGCACATCCGTTTGGGTGATTGGGTGAGAGGGAAGGGAGTACAGCCTGAATGCTTCCAGTGGTGCCACTATGCAATCATATCATCCCTTTCTTTTCTGCAAAACCACTAAAATGAGGAGAAAACTATACACAAAACTAAAAACTGAAATTAATTTAAAAACTTGAGCCAAAGCATGCACGGTGATGGGTAGATGCGTAGAAGATAGCAAAAATAGTCGTGGAAGGAGTAAATTATTTGCATAAGTGCCAACACTAGGAGGAGAAAGACATCTGTTTTGGAACTAATAAACAGACATTTTACTCCATCGACTGAACCGTTTGTCTTAGCAAATGTGCAGACTGTAAAGATTCAAAATAACTGGACTAGCAAAAACGCACCGAAGTTGAGGCAATACTCCCAATCTCACGTTTATCATTTTGATTACCACTGGAGGGAAAACCATATCGAAAGAGCTCAAATTGTTGGGTACTGCGGTAGCTTATAGACATTCCGTTAAACAAACAAATATTCAAGTGTGTTTCAAAGCATGGTCAGAGGAATCGAGAAAAGTTGGAGAAAGGAAATGAAGATCAAAAGGGAAGCAGATTTAAAGGGAATCTTTTAACTTTATGCAGACGCCTCTACAAAATACACCTAACATATAGGTGTTACGTTTGGAATACTCCTAAAAGCCTGATACGAGTTAGTAAGTAAACCCTCTCTGCGCGGTGCCCAAAGTGGATGTGGCCAATTAATCCACCGTTCCACTAAATCGGGAAGGCTTCCTGCTCGGATATCACATAATCTTCGTTTGGAGGAATCCAGAGTGGAAGGACAACGCATGAATTATTTCAACTCGTCTAAGGTGACAATTGTGGATTACTGGTGCGGATCGACAAATAAATCCTACTTTACTCGGGGGAAAATACTACAAACGCAATCCACCACTGCACACACTCTCATAACGAGCGTGGAACTGGCGCTATGGATGGATGAGCAGATTACGATTAACAAAGATGAATATTCTCAAATTAAAAACAAATAAAAAATGATGAATAAGTCTGTGACAATCAATGACAATTGGCGAAGAAACCGTATACCTTCCACAAGATGCTTTGCTTTAGAGGGCAAAACCACTATTACACCCACGATCTTGTAACAAACATAAGATTTATCACGAGGTGCTACTTCTGATTATGAGTTTCCATGGAGAAACGGTAGTGCACACACCTGGTGGATCTCCTGAAAACCCTTTGAGTCCTCCACTCCAAGGATGGCGTGATCGTAGAGGAGGGCGTGCGTGCAGCGCGCGGATATATCCGTCGAGACTGCATAGTAGAGTGGAGTCAGGCCCCGCCAATCCCTGCAGTTGGGGTTCTGGCCAAGATCCAACAAGGTCTGCAGAGAAATATGCGTTTATTTATTAAACCCTGCAATTTGCAGATGGATTGATGGAAGGGGGAAGAAGTGGATGAAATAAGGGGTGAATGAATGGGTGGATAAGGGGTGTATGGCTCTAGCCTGGGGTGGAGCCATCCACCCTGGAGTGACTATCTTCTTTGGCCCCCTCGCCTGGAAATCGCAGTAACTGTGTTCACATTCACACCAAAAGTAGTTTATTATAGCTGGAATCTGCCCTATTTCATCAACAAAAATTATGCGACATTTGAGGCGTTTTTTTAGCAAAAATAAAGAAGTTTTGTTATTTGTGTTGTGCACAATTTTCCCATGCGACTGCTTTGTGCTGTGTGCTGCATCGAAGGAATTGCGTTACACGATTTCCAGGCTCAAGTGTGATTCACCACTGTGTCGGAGTCAATGAAAGCGAGAAAAAATCACCCAAAATTTTCGCATTTTAAAGGACAGAGGAGAAAAAACAGGCTTAAATATGTGTGCCAAGGGCATCTGAGCCAGTGAACAACGATGAAGTGGCGTCGATGGAGGCAGAGGAGTTCGCCAATATGTGCCATATTTAAAGCCAGATGATTTGTTGTTTAGAGCCTCCACAGCAAGAAAAGGTCGTGTCGCAGCCATTGAGGAAGCGAACGCAGTGAATGCTAATTTTCGTCATCTCCTATTGGTAATGAATTTTTGCTTACGCTTCAAATCCATTCTAAAATCCGTGGAGCATCTCTGTTTGGCTCAAAAACGACTAAAGAACTTCAGCAACTTGACAAGAGGTGTTGCGTGTAAATTGAGGCATATTTTGCATATTTCTTTTGGACAAAGCAACTCCTTATTCGGTGGAGGTGAGGGCTAAGCACTAGCAATGATCGAGGCTTTCAAGACAGCTGGATTCACGAGGTAGCGCCTAGATTTTGGCCAATTTCTCCTTCACATGATGAAGGCACTCTGAAGAGTAAAGAAATCTGCAGAATGAATTATGGTTGTCCAGCCAAATGAAGGCGAAGGTCAAGATGTCAGTGCTAAAGTTGTCGACAGCTGCGGCTGTCAAATCATCATTCATGAGTGATTGCCACTTTACTTTCCGTATCAGTGATTGGAAAAGAGACTTCAACTGATGGCATCCTTGTGATAAATTAGTAAACTCTGAAGATTAGCAAAGTCAGCTCCAGACTTCAGATTGTCTCCTTTTAAGGCTGCAAGGAACATTGGTGATGGAGCAAGTCGGCGATGGTAAAGATTAGCCCATGGTTCCACCAGTAGGCAATAAAACAATCAGCAAACTAATGGAAGCAAATATAGAAAATTTGCTGTTAGTGATTTGAGCGCTACAGAAACACGCGCTTTAAAGGGGGAAAAGCGGTGCGGAGTACGGAACTGGTCATAGAAAACGCCTTGATTAAGTTCGCACCCACCTCTTTTTTAATGACATACCTGTCAAATCTAGTGTAAATTTAATTTTGGACTTCAGGCCTTAATAGCCTCCAAAGTAAAAAACTACCTAGGCGATAGTAAGTGATGAACAATGTCAATTACATTGGCTCTCAAAGGCCAATTGATAGTGTGAGCAAAAGTTTGGCGCATGTAAACAGTTTTTGGGTAAAATTCTGCTGATTTACTGTACTCATAAATCTAACCTTGTACAAGGACTCGTAGCAGGACTTAAAAAGGAGACTAATCCGAGGTGGCAGGCTGTTCAACCAGAACACCAAGACAGAGCAGCTTGATGAGTTTTGCAGGAATAAAAAAGCACATCTTTTGTATGGAAAAGGGTATGCGTTAATTCAAAATATCCTCTATCTCATACAACATCGTCAAGTGATCTCAGTAGACGAGTGTCAATTACAGTCGACCGATAGGGAGAGAAGAATTCCCCAACGAGCAGTTAACATGAGTAAAAAAGGTACCGATTCTCCGTTACCTCCTCTGAGTTGCGTTAAACCTTTCTTGAAGGGTACAAAAACTTATTCCCCCCCTACTGGCTTTCCACCTCCAAATAATATGGACAAGTCACCTAGCCAGCAAAAGGACAAGACAGGTAAGAATGGGACGTCTTACCTGGATGGCCTCGTAGTTACCACAGATCGCAGCCCGATGCAGTGCGGTGTGTGAATCACGGGCTCGAAAATCGATGTGTGCACCTCCGTTGACCAGGGTGATGATCAGATCGCGAGGGTGGTAAGTCGTTACTGCAGCCGTGATAGGCGCTTCTATCGGTAGGACCAGAAAAACCGATATTCGGTGCATGACAATATCGATCTACATGAGCAGTCATTCCCAAAAGTTACTTCTTCTTTTGATGTATCGTCAGTATGAAAATATTTCTATGCTATTGGTTTATTTTAAAATAAAACAAGCAACCTTCCCCACCATGAAGCGACTCTAAGATCTTTCATCATGCCCATTTAGTCGCCTCGCGCAGACCTTTAAGCATTTTTAGGTAACTCTACAAATAAATACTTAGAAAATTAAACTTGTTGCTCAGAAATCACTCCATCTTTCGTTTAATAGGTTATGCAACTTTCATGATACCTTAACGCTATTTTTTACACCCTGGTTTTAATGTCTCACCTAGGTTAACACCTTGCTACTAGAAACCGAATGTGACAATACTACTTTAGAATTCAAAAGATGGACAAATCATTTACGGATGTCTTGAAAAGTGTCATTTGAAAACTAAGTTGCCCTAAAAATGCGTCTCTTGAGCGCTATTTAGAAGTCTCGCATTTAACAACTGCATGCAAAAGTGTAGGCTTGGCACGCCTTCCAAAATACTGGAGGGCTAAGCCTTGACCAAGATCCTTGACAAGCACAATTATTAAATGAGTGCTCCAACCTACTTGTTCTTGGTGGTGCTTGCTGACAAGTTGGTGAAATCCAAACGCAGCAGACCTCATGTTACAATTACCTCCCCCTTTTCTAAATTTATTTGTTGGCAAAATGCACAAATTTCCCCCAAAAGTGTTTTAACATAATTATACAAGTGCATAATTGAATCGCTTCTCTTTTTACATTGCCTTTTAAAGGTCCTCATGAGGGATGTACTTTAATCAACAGGCTTGCGAACTGATTGGCTGTGGCAAAGCCAATGAAAACACTGAACCTTAATGCAACCACCAATCAGCGCTAGAGTAGGATGATTATATACCATTGTTAAAGGCATACTTTCAGAGGTATGCAAGCTCCTCCCAACGCCATGTTCAACCTCCTCTTGTCTCTTTTAGTGATGAAAAATAGGAAGATTTTATCTTACCCCCATCTTTTCGAGACCAGAAATTGGGATCAAATCCTTTGGCAAGCAGCTTTTCAATACCTTTGACATCCTGATTTCGTACCATATCCATAAAATGACTTTGGGTTACCTGAGAAAGATTAAGGCATGCATGTCAAGAGTGTATCTGCCTAATTGGATTACGTGGGGTAATTCTCTTTACTGGAAAAGAAAGTAATTTCCCAGGGAACATAATTGAGTCATTTGAAATGGGAGGGCAAGCAATCTGTTAAAGCTCTTACTTATGCAGAGAAAATTTAGTGGGGTCGATTAATCTGCTAAGAGCATTTTTCTTTTGCGGAAGGAATTTGCTCAGTACTGCTGAGAAGTTTTAGCAATCCCTTTATAAGGGGAAAATGTTTAGATTAAAGAAAAGGTAATAGTGAGCCCCTTTACTACCTAAAACATTGTGGTGATGGCTGAGAGTAGAAAAAAAGGATTAAATTTACATTTTGATTTGACTTAAATTAGGTCATAACCTGATCAGAGCATTGATCAATCAACTTTTTTGGTCTATGGTGAAAAATGAAGAACCAGCTGCCGAATTAGGAAAAGACATGTCAGGACATCATTAGGTTGGCTCCCCCAAGGACTGCGATAACATTTGGGGGTCCGGAAACAATCATTCACTTTTTTCAGTAGATATTCAACGACAATTTTGGCGAAATATAGAAAAAATAGTTCTTCAAATATATTCTTATCGAAAATAAATCAGAAGGTTTGGCATTTTAAGGTGATTTTAAGTAATAAAAAAATAAAACACTATAAGCCTTAACACCCAAGTAAATATAAATTTAAATAATATCCATTTTTAAATTACAAATTAGCAAATTTTTATGTTTTTAAACAAATGCAAGTAGAAAACATTACCTTTGTTTTCAATTTTCGAATTCGGGATTGATGAGGCGAATCCTCTGCGTCCATTCGAGATTTGTAAATGAGCTAAAAAGATTGTTCAAGGACTTCAACAGTGGACAGGCATCAGGATTGAAGAGATTCCTGATTAAACTACATAAGCTAACCAATTTGTGGGTTCTCTGTCCTTTTGTTGTTAATACTCTCCATACCTTTATTACGCCTCCATCTGAAAGGATAGACGAGTCTCTGCGATGCCACATGACGTCCTTTTGAGGTAAAAAAGCCATATCGCAACCACTACAATCCAGCTTTTGTTGGACAATTAACCTGTTGCGATGATCAAGTCGCTTGGGCATTGTGACTACTTTAATCCCACCCAACGTTCAAGGTGGAGAATGGGAAAGTTCCTTCGTCATTAACAAGAGTTGAGACAATTGAGGATTGAAAGAGACAAATCCAAGCACAAATTGACCATTGAATGCGATGTCGGTATGGAAGTGGTGGATGAGATAAATGAGTCAAAAGTACACGAATTTGGTGGAGCTGGGCCCTTAGGACTTCACACTTGGCAAGGACAATGTCATTTGACATGGATGTCAGCAAAATATGGCAACTCTTCAGCGTCTCCAGTTTTCGCAGTGTCACGGCAGTTAGGAAGTTGCAAATGAGATTGGAATACAATACGCGTCCAGCACAGTGGTCCGTAGGGCGGTAGGGTGTCAAAAGAATTTTCTCCAGACGCGAAGTCAATCTTTTAAACGCCCACACGTTGAGAGGTTGCAGAAATTTTCTTGATTTGTACATTAAAAGTGAGTTTGTTTATTCGTGAGATTAGTTCTTGGCAAAGCAGCTAATTTTCACCTTATCCGTTTTGCATGCGTATTTATTGATGAGAGGAATCAAGAGTTCTACCGTGCCCTATTTCCTTTCACTTTTTCCCATCTACTTGTAACTTAGGCGATGATTTACGGATTAATTCTCAACGAAAAGGGTGGATGGTAAGCAAT